>NC_132790.1:60993500-61294500 GCF_048418805.1 Vulpes vulpes | reverse complement strand
CGTGCCCGTTTCCTTCGCAGCCTCTCAGCATTTGTGATCCATCATGGGATGCAGAGGGAAAAAGCCAGAAAGACCCAGAAACCTCTCCACAGGCTTAGAGAGGTGGGCCCCACAGCCAATCCAATGCCGGATCCGCTCTAGGTTGAGAGCAACGATTTTCTCCCCGTGACTGTTGGGCAGTGGATTATAGGAGCCCAGCTGCTCCACGAAACGGCCATCCTGGGGGCACTTGTTGTGAGCAGCCACAATGCGGTAGAAAGGCCTGTTGGTACAGCCACTCAGGGCAAGGCGGATGGTTAAGTGGCTGAGCCGGCGGGTTAGTATATAGATACCTCTACTAGTATCCTCTATACTAGATACCTCTATACTAGTATATAGTATATAGATACTCAGTATGACCATATAGTTTCCTAAGGCTGAGCTGGAACTTTCTTGGGTCAAGTTCAAATTCTATCTACTTACATAGTTCCTCACTTCCTGTGACCCAAGTTCTCACACTTTCCAAATCACTTGATGATTGCTACCTTGAGTGTTTTCTCTTGTGAAGAAATGATTCCAGCCTCCTGTGGTTGACATCCTAACACCACTGCCTTGGAAATACATTCTCTCATATTAGCCTTTCTAAGCGCTTGGATGGGGTCCTCTGGGGAAAATAGCATGTACTGATCTTGTATTTCACTAGAGCTTTTTCTGGGCCATCCTCTAGTCTATCCTTATATCCACACAAGGTCCACAATTATAATTCTTTGCCAATTAAAACTGCTTTTCCTCACATATTTTGGACCTGGATGTTGTAGCTAGTGAGTTGGATTAGGCCTAAAAGATTTCCCAAACCAGCTATATTATATTCAGCACTTTAAACTACTAGACTTAATGGCCAGAAACTGATATAATTATGTACAGTTTTAAGCAATAAGGGCATTTTGACTGCCCCATAGAGAGGTGAGAGAATTGGCTGGCCTAAAATGAGGGAGGTAGATAGAGATAATTGTCTTCTAGAAAATAATCGTGTCTTATGGGATGAAAAGGAAAAACATTCAAATCCTCAGCATATTATTTCCATGTCCCCTGGATTTAGCAGGTGCCCACAGGTGCAGGCAGGAGTTTGGGCAGGAGAGGAGAATGAAGGTGTCAGGCTAGACTGGAGAGCATAAGGACCCCGAGAGGAGGAAAGAAAGGTCAAGAGAAAGAAGAAAATCCTCCCACACTGGTGTGTTCTCACTAAAGTCCATACAATTTGATAATTCACATGTTTGCCTACCTCCCATCCTCCTTTGCTGGGTGCTTTTCCAAATCTGGAAATATCCATTGAGAGGAGAGCGTTCACCACATTGACCCTAGCTCTAGAGGCCCTGGTCCTACCTTGCTTGGTCAGATGCTGGCTCTGGCTCTGTATCCAGTGTTCCTACATCCAGACCCTGAATGGGGGAGGCAGAGGGCAGCATAATGATTAGGGCAAGAGGAGCAATGCAGTCAGCCATATCTGATCTCCATCTCAGCTCCACTATTAACCAGCAACCTCACCCCATCTTAACATGGGATCATAGAAGATCTTCCTCATAGGGTCATTGTGAGGAGAACAACAAATAATAGTCCACAATGGCAGCCCAGAAAACTTATAACTCACTTCCCATCATTAGCAAGGACAACCTCCACCCATGGATGCAAAGAGGGATGCACAAAGCGTTCTGGTAGCCAGATGCTGAAGGATATCACCAAATGAGTTGTGGTCCGCATATCAGGAACCGTTCAGCAGACAGTACATATGATGACCCACAGAGTTCTTTAGTCAACACCTGGAAAACCAAGTTCTGTCTAGAAGAGAAATTCTGTGGTCCCTGCTCCCCGTGGAAATGATGGGAGTCGACAACAATGGTGGGGAGCAAAGGGTACCATATGATTTGCAAGGGGCAGGGTGCACAGTGGCACAGAGGATACAGAGCCAGAGCCAGCATCTGACCAAGGAGAGTATTTATCAGCCCACCAGACAACCCCAGCTCTACAGGGGGTGCAGCAGCTGATGTGAGAATGTAATGATCTCTTAGAACAGGGAGGGGTATTAAAGTTGGGGAGACTGGGTCCTATCTCAGTGCCAGTGCTTGCCAGCCTGCAAACTTTGGCAAAGCACAGAAGCCTTGTTAGCCTCCATTTCTTCTGGGAAGTGAGCATTCTAGTATTTATTTTTCAAGGTTGTCAAAGTGTTCATTTCCTTTCTTGACCCAAATTCCAAGGCCTTTTTACTCCTAGGCCTTATAGCTCAATTAGTCTTACAAAGGTGGATCCCAACAGTTCCTACCTGAAACCTAGGATTTGTTAGCCTTGCCTGTTAACCTTAGCATTGCACACCTGCTAATGCCCTGTGCACACTCCCCTGCCGCTCAATTCTTATTGAGAACTCAACCCAGAAACTCATGGGTGCTCTTGAACAAGAGGTGGTCAGCCAGTTTCTTCCTCTTCTGCCCCAGCCTTCTTCAACTTGAGGAATCAATATATTCCAGCTACCACCATTTCTCTGGACCTCAATGCTGTTCAACTGCAAATGAAAGCTAAGCTGTGCTGCTTGTAGAGCATAGAAGAATCCCTCCATAGTGGTCAGTGTGGATACAGAGATGGTGCTATGCATGCCCTAGTACCACTCAGGCTTAGTGTAAGATCTCTGGCTCCCTCCAGAGAGCCTGAGTTCGTGGGAATCTGGGCCAAATCTAGGTGAGCAAGCAATGGGGCCTAGCTCCTCTGTAAGCCCTGTCTATTCCCTGTCTCTTCCCTTCTCTTCCCTAGAACCTAGTGTAGGTTCTAGCTGGAACCCCTCACTGCTTAGTGACCAATCAGCAGATCCACTGACAGCAATCAAGGATACCTCTAGATTTCTTTCCAGTCATCCCCCTGCTTACTAGTCTTGGTCGGAAGGGGCCTCACTTACTTTTGGTGAAGAACATAAAGGTTTCTTTTCTTAACATTTTATTTATTTATTCATATAAGAGAGAGAGAGAGAGAGAGGCAGAGACACAGGCAGAGGGAGAAGCAGGCTCCATGCAGGGAGCCCGACGTGGGACTCGATCCCAGGTCTCCAGGATCAGGCCCTGGGCCGAAGGCGGTGCTAAACCACTGAGCCACCCAGGCTGCCCAAGAACATAGTTTTTAAATGGACTCCAGGGAAGGCATGGATGCCCTGAGGCCATTGAAAGCTGTATGAGAATTGCCCCATTTTACCCCACATGTGCTCAGCATCCTCGAAGGCATGATGAGCAAGCATACTGGCCTGGATGCAGAGCAGTGTATGTTAATATTGCCTTGCTTTGATGTCAATGTGGGAGGCAGGACCCTGGCAACAGCTCAAGAAATTTCTGGAGAGGCCCACAGTGAGCACTGCAACACCAGGCAGAGGGTGGGGGAGGAACTTCCAAATCCCATCTCACCTTCCAGAGGTTCTTCCCCAGATTCCATCCTGGCATCTCATGGCAAGGGGATAGATGACATGTTTCGATATGCGTTTGGTAAAATGGCTTTGAAGTCACCTAAAAACCTCAGCTGAGAGAAGACAAAGTATATGTTAAGAGAACAAAATAAAGGGGCCCGGTGGATGGGTTTTATTATTTTTTTTAATTTAAACTCTCTGAAGTAGAGTTGTCATAGTTACCTGCCTGTTTTTACTTGTATTTGTGAGATCTGAGGGCCATGGAATTAAAACAAACCTCCGCTGTGTGAAGCGTGTGTCTGTAATAACAAGCTCCAGGGAACACCTGGGCTGGCTCCCTGTTGCCTGTTTCATCTCCTGGATTTTTGTAGTCTCAGTGTTGCCTGGACCTGTCTGGAGGCCTCTCTGGTTAGAAAGCTGAAGCTACCTAGGCTTAATTTTGCCACACACATTCAGGATCACTGAAAACACAGGCAGATGTTATTACACACTCATAAACAAACCCCACAGGCTGCCCAGGCCTGACTTGGTTGGAGCCATGTATCTCTCCATTCCCATTCTCCATTTCTAAACAGAGAAACTCACACTGGAACATTTTATGAGCTTCATGAGGACAATGCTGTGAGTCATATTTATGAGGATGAATTCATGTTATACCACAGATAGAAAATTAAAATACATTCTTATTCACACCTTTTTTATGGCCATAGATAAGGAGTGTAGGCACCAGGCCTGGCTTTGTCCCTCAGTGGCCACCATGACCTGGATAAGCCACTGTCCTCCCTGTTGTCACAGCCTCACCTGCTAACTGAAGGAGCTCACCAACTTCAATGTCCTGCCATTGCAGGAGATAGAAGATGATTTTTTTGTGAGTTTGCCTTTGGGAAAGTGAAATCCAGAAAGGAGCCAACCCCAACTGTCCTGTAGGGTGTGCATATAAAGTCACTACCTTACAATTTGTGAGCCAGGCAGAGAATTTGAAGATTGATTCTGCAGGACACCTGCCTCTCCTTGCAGTGTTTTGGTTTTACCCAGTGATGCATGAATGCCGGTTGACATGCACCATATTCAAGCCACAGTAGCAGGTTGAATAAGTTGTATATTTGCCCAAAGTATACAATCTGTTTTTAATATATCCTCAATTAAACAGCACTGGAGGAACAATCTTTCTAAGATGATCTTGGTTCTAAGCTCCAATTCCCAACTTTTTATCTGATCTTTTTCTTGAACACCCCATGTTTTTAGTGATCCTGTCTACCAAAGGAACTGCATGTATTTAGTATAATTCATGTTTCCATTTTGATTGATTTTAGCCACACAGCTATGAGACAGATGTCTCAGGGCGAGATAATGACAACCACACCATATTCAGCTGATATATTTGATATATTTTTATTATAATGAGGAGGAATGTGAGGCAGGCATGACTCTTTTCACAAGAAATGGACGTTTTGAAATAACGAAATCCACTCATGGACCCTTAGAGGTCCAGGAACCTCTGCTATAGAACATTATTGGAAAACCAAATTGAGTTTGTTTGTCTTGGCTTATGGGAATTGACTGAGAGCTAGTAATGAAAATAGTAATTGCAGGAAGAAGTATGATGTTCATACTTTTTGCCAGTCCACTCTTATTTATTTTCTTAAAGAGTCCCTGCAATTCTCTTTCTTGATTACTCTAATCACAGTCATGAGAAGTTCTCCAATAGTTGCTGAACCAGAAATTCAGTATCACAGTGGACAAGTGTCACTTCTACTTTATTGACCTTCTGTGGGTCCCAGTGTGCCCCAAACATTCTCTTATTTCCATAGCACAAAAGGGATAGGTAGGATGGCCTTGGAGCAGACCCACAATTTGGTTCTCAAAAAAGTTTAAGTACCAAGAAAATAGAAGGTTCTAGGCCACACTATGTGGTTGGTAGGTACAGTGGGATGTTTCTAAAATTAGGTTGTTTCCCATCTTAATTAATTAATTTATTTTTAAAGATTTTATTTATTTATTCATGAGAGAGGCAGAGACATAGGCAGAGGGAGAAGCAGACTCCCCACAGGGAGTCCCTGATGTGGGACTCCATTCCAGGACCCTGGGATCATGACCTGAGCCAAAGGCAGATGTTCAACCACTGAGCCACCCAAGTGCTCCCCCATCTTAATTTATAACCTTCAGTGGCCAGAGAGGAGCCCCCACTCTTGGAGAACAGAGTAATTCTCTCTCAGGGTCATTTCAAAGTCACTGGAAATCCTAATATTTCTATTTTGACTAATTATAAGAAATCGGTATCATGGGCAGCCTGGGTGGCTCAGCGGTTTAGCGCTGCCTTCTGCCCAGGGCCTGATCCTGGAGACCCAGGATCAAGTCCCACGTCAGGCTCCCTGCATGGAGTCTGCTTCTTCCTCTGCCTGTGTCTCTGCCTCTCTCTCTCTCTTTTTTCTCTCTTTCTGGGTCTCTCATGAATGAATGAATGAATGAATGAATGAATGAATAAATAAATAAATAAATAAATAAATAAATAAATAAATAAATAGGTATCACAGGACAAAATAACTTAGCAAGGTAAACTAAACTCTTATCTTCTTGAGAATCATCCAGACCTTACTGATTTGTCATTCTAAAAACCCAATCAGACCTATATCCCAAGTAATGCAAAAGGTGTCTCCACTGTTTTTTCATTTACCTGTTGAAGGACATCTTGGTTCCTTTCACTTTTTAGTGACTGAAGCTGCTAGATACAGACTTTTGTGCAGACCTAAGTTTTCAGTGTACTTGGGTGAATACCTAAGAGTGCAATTGCTGGGCCACGTGATAAGACCATGTTTAATTTTATAAGAAAGTGCCAAAATGTCTTACAAAGTGCTGTACCATTTTGCATTCCAGCTTAGCAATCAATGAGAGTTTCTGCTACTCTGCTTCCCGGCGGGCTTTTGTTTGTTTTCTGAATGTTAGCCATTCAAATAGGTATGTAGTGGAATTGCATTGCAGTTTAAATTGGTATTTCTCTAATGACAAATGACATTGAGTACCTTTTCATGTGCTCACTTGCCACCCATAATACTTTCTTTGGTGAAGTGTCTATGTAGATTTTCTGCCCATTTGAATAGTCAAATGGTTTGTTCTCCTGTTGAATTTTAAGAGTTCTTTTTACGTTGTGGGTAAAAGTCCTTTATCAGGTATGTGATTTGCCAATATTTTCTCTCAGTCTGTGCTTATCTTACTCTTATCAATATTTTACAAAGAGCAAAGTTTTTAATATTGGTAAAATCCAATTTTTCAATTTTTTTTTCAGGGACTGTGCTTTTGTTATGTATCTAAAAACTCATCAACAAAGCTAAGGTCACATAGATTCTCTTCTATATTTTCTTCTAGAAGTTTTATAGATTTATATTTTATGCATTCAGATCCATGACTCATTTTGAATAATATTTTGTTTGAGGTATAAGATATGTGGGTAAGTTCATGTTTTTGCATATACGCATCCTTTGTTGTAGCACTATTGGTTCAAAAGGCTGTCTTTCCCCCATTCAGTTACCTTTGTGCATTTATCAAAATGTTGATAGTATTTGTGTGGGCCTATTTCTGGGCTACCAATTCTATGCAACTGATCTATATGTCTGTCTCTCTGCCAATACCATGCCATCATGGTTACTATAGCTATATAGTAAATCTTAAAATTTTGTAGTGTGGTTCCTCCAACTTTATTCTGCTTTTTTCAAAATTGTTTTAGTTATTCTTGTTCCTTTGCCTTTCCATACAAATTCAGAATCAGCTATTCTATATCTACATAAAATCCTGGGAGGGGTGCCTGGGTGGCTCAGTTGGTTAAGCATCTTGATTTCAGCTCAGATCATGACCTCAGGGTTCTGGGATCAAGCTCTACATCAGGTTCCACACTTAGAATGGAGTCTGCTTAGGATTCTCTTTCTCCCTTTCCCTTTCCCCCCTCACCCCACTTGCATGCTCTCTCTCTCTTAAAAAAGAAAAAAAAACTTTCTGGGAATCTGATAGGAAATGCATTAAACCTGTATTTTGGGGAATTAATAACTGTACTATATTGAGTCTTCCAATTCATGAACATAGTATATCCATTTATTTAGGGATTTTTTCTTTCATCAGCATTCTATATAATTTTTAGCATATAGATCCTGACCCATTTTGCTGGATTAATACCTTTGAAATTTGTCAAAACTTGCTTTATAACCCAGCATGTGGTATATTTTGAAAACTTCCCATATACCTTTGAAAAGAATATATATTCTGAAGTTGTTAGATGAATTTTTCTTTATGTGTTAATTAGGTCAGGTTTGTTCATCTTGTAGTATAAAACTTCTGCATCCCTTCTGATTGTTTGCATATTGCTGAGAGATTGAAAAGTATCCCACATAATTATAGTGCTGCTTTAGCAGCATCCCACAGATTTTGATATATCATTTTTTAATAAGTTAAAATACTTTATTAAATTTTATTCAATAAAAATATAAATAAAGCTTAATAAAATATTTTCTGATTTCCTTGGGAAAATGATCTTTCAATTATTTAGGAGTAAGTTGATGAATTTCTAAGGGATTTGGGATATTCCTATCATCTTTATTGATTTCTAGTTTATGATTAAAAAATATAATTTATATAGTTTCAGTCTTTTTATATTAGTTAAGAGTTGTTTTATGATCCAGGATATTGTATATGTTGGTGAACGTTCCTGGGTTCTTGAGGAAAAAAATGTGTATTCTATTACTGATGGGTTTAGTGCTCTGCAAAAGCCATTGAGATCCAGTTAGCTAGTGATGTGATTCAACTCTTCTGTATCCTTGCTGATTATTTTTTTTCCCGCTCATCCTATTACTATGAGAGTAGTTTGAAGCCTCCAGCTGCAGTTGTAGATTTATCTGTTTTTCCTTTCAGTTGTATCAGTTTTTGCTTTGTGTATTTTTAATTTCTACTGCTAAGTGAGTGCATGTTTACTGTTATATCTTCTCAATAAAAAAATCTTTTTATTAAAATGTTATAAAAAAAATAAAATAAAAAATAAAATGTTATGTCCCTATTTGTCCTTGGCAAATTTTTTGTTCTGAAGTCTTCTTTGCCTGATATTAATGTAGCCACTTGAGCTTTCTTTTGATTCATGTTTGTATGGTATATATGTTTGTATGGTATACATGTTTTCATCCTTTTACTTTTAACCAACCTGTCTTACTCTATTTGAATTAAGATTCTTGTAGACAGTATATAGTTGGGTCAATTTTTTTGTCATGTTGAAAAATCTGTTTAATTTGCTGAATTTGGATCATTTACATTTAATGTAATTCTTGTGTTAGGTTATAGTCTACCTTTTTATTTAGGTTTATCCCCTTTGTTTTCATTTTCTTGCTTGTATCTCTACTGACTTATTTAACATTTTTTATGAGTACAGTTTGTCTATAGTAATTTTTACTAAGTTTTTTTTTTTTATAGGGATTCCTATTAGGATTATAAAAGACTTTACTTTTGGAGCACTTGAGTGGCTCAGGCAGTTGGTTGTCTGCCTTCTGCTCAGGTCATGATCCCGGGGTCCTGGGATTGAGCTGCATGTCAGGCTCCCTGCTCAACAAGGAGTCTGATTCTCCCTCTCCCTATGCCCCTCCTCTTCAGTGCTTGTGTGCTTGCTCTCTTTCTCTCTCTCTTTCTCTCAAATGAGATCTTAAAAAAGATAAAAGACTTTGCTTTTCATAATCTACTTATAATCGGTATTTTACAATTTCAATTACAATATAGAAACCTTACCACCTTATAAGTTCCTCTGCTCTTCCCCCAGTTCCAGTTCTCTTTTATCTACATGTGTTTAAAACCCCATCAGACAGTATTATATGTTTGCTTTTCTACCATCAAATGTATTTTAAAGAAAGGGAATAGTATGTTATGTTTACCCAGATATTTACCATTTCTGTTGCTCTTCCTTCATTCCTAATAGTCCAGGTTTCCTTCTGGTGTTATTTCCTTTCTTTATGAAGAGTTTTTTTTTTTTTTAAGTTTATTTTGTATTTTTAAGTAATCTCTACCCCAATGTGGGGCTCAAACTCATGATTCTGAGATCAAGAGTTGCATGCTCTTCCAACTGACTCATCCAGGTGCTCCTGAAGAGTTTCCTTTAGTAATTCTTTTAGGGAAATTCTGCTTCTATTGGTTTTCCTTCATCTGAGAATGTCTTTATTTCACCTAAATTCCTGAATTAAATTTTTGCTAGAATAAAATGCTAGTTTGATATTCTTTTAGCACTTTAAAAGTGTGTCACTCTCTTCTGGCCTCAATATGATAAGAAAATCACAATAATTCAAATCAGTGTTCCCCTATACATAACTTGTATTGTCTTTTCTTTTTCCCTGCATCCACAATTCTTTTTTGTCCTGAGCAAATTTGATTATGATGTATTTGGATATGGATTCTTTGGGTTTATCTTGTTTGAGTCTCTCTCACTTTTTTGAATCTATAGATTTATATCTTTCATCACACTTGGAATAGTTTTAACTATGATTTTTTCAATACTTTTTATCCATTCATGCTCTGCCCTCTCATTCTGGAACTCCAGTGATACAGACCTTTTGTTATTGTCCTACAGGTCCCTGAGGCTCTATTTGTGTTTTCAAACTTTTTCTTTGGTTGCTCAGATTGGATCATTTCTATTGATCTACCTTCAAGTTCACTTCTTCTTTCCATTACACTAATGAATCCATTTGGCATGGTTTTTAAAATTTGGGGGTTATATTTTTAGTTCTAAATTTTCATTGGTCCTCCTTTATAACTTCTAATTTTTCACATCCTATTCTAATACTTGGTTCTATTCTATTCTATTTTATTTTATTTTTTTTAAAGATTTTATTTATTCATGAGAAACACACACACACAGAGAGAGAGAGAGAGAGAGAGAGAGAGAGGCAGAGACATAGGCAGTGGGAGAAGCAGGCTCCATGCAGGGAGCCTGATATGGGACTCGATCCCAGGACTCCAGTATCACACTCTGAGCCAAAGGCAGAGGCTCAACTGCTGAGCCACCCAGGCGTCTCTTGATTCTATTTTAATACCCCTCTCCTCTAATACTTGTTTTAAGAGTGTTGCATTACATTTTAATACTTGTTTCAAGAGCATTAGTGATTGCTTGTATAAGCATTTTTACAAGACTTTAAAGTCTTTGTCAGATAATTCCAACATCTGTGTCATCTTGTTGTTTATTGTCATTTATGGTCTATGCTGAGCAATGTTGGATTTTATCTTGGTTACTTTAAATATTATATTATGAGACACTGTGCCTAATTGAAACCCCACAGAGAATATTGATACTTCTATTTGAACAAGTAATTATGTTGGTTATGATCAGGATGCAGGTTGGAATAGTAATTTCAGTGTCCTGTCAGTTTCTAAGCATTTGCAATGCTATTTGGGTCTATCTTGTGTGTCCATCCTCTAGATGTCAGTCGGGGATGTGGACAGAGGTTTATTAGCTCAGTTCCCTAAGTTTTTGGTATGCCATTTGGATCAGTTCCATGCATACACAGGTTGAGGGGGAGCCTAGGAATTTATAAACAATTTTATGTGGTTTCTCAAGCTCTTCTGATCTGTTATCTCCCCAATGTTTTCCTGGTTTCTTGCATCTCCCATTTTCTGTCTGGCCATAAACTGCTCACTTCCACAACTGCCATGTCTGGGCCAAACATTGGTGAGAACAGAGCAGGTGGGAGGGGGGTAGTTTTGGGCTGGGCTCCTGTGCTGGCTGCTGTTGCTGCTGCCACCACAGAATTGCCTGGGGCCTGGGACAAGAAAATTGAGAAAAAGGGTGGGGGGGTTACCTAGAAGATATTATCTGCTCTCTGTGAGCTTTTGGGAGTTTCCTTTCCCATTTCTCAAGCCTGGTTTCTCCTGGAGCTCTCTCTTCTGCCCCACAGTGTTGACTTCAAGCCAAGCTATTCTGGGTTCACCACCAATTTACTGGTGCTTTGAATCTGGTGCCTTTCCCCTGTCTGCCTGTTGCTATTCACTTTTCAGTATTCTTAAATAGCTGTGCTGTGCATTCTGTTCAGGTTTTATAACTGCATTTAGAGGGAAAGGGTAGCATGTGTTTTCTCTGTCTTACCTAGAACTGAAATCTTTGATTGATATTAAAATATTTATTTTCTAATTAACTCATCTTTATATACAGCAACTTATATACAATAACTGATGTTTCAATTGAGTTCTGTTAAGGGGAGCCTCGGTGGCTTGGTTGGGGATCTGACTCTTAGTGTTGGTTCAGGTGGTGATCTCAGGGTCATTGAGATGGAACCCCAAGAGGAGTTCTCACTCAGTGGGGAGTCTGCCAGAGATTCTCTCCTTTTGCCCTTCTTCCTACTCATACACACTTTCGCTCTTTCCCTATCTCTAAATAAATCTTTTTTAAAAATAAAAATAAAATAGAGTTAAGTGGCCAAAGCACATAGTTTTCAATGACTTCTTTTGGCTTCATTTATGGCTACAGACATCAGCTGCACATGATGCTGTTTTCATCTCTTCCTTTGATCACCTCATTCTCACAGTAGTTTTCTATTTGCACCTTCTAACTTGCCTTGTGAGCAAATGTAGTCTTGTTATTTCTTTGCAAGTTGTGGGGTAATTGCCTCGGAGCACAGCCTCTACACACAATCCCATGATAGGGCTGCTAAGGGCAGTGATTCTGGACATAGCTCAACCAAGCTGTATGTGGAACAGTTTTGAGAAAAATCAGGTGGGAATCCTCTCTGAAGACCACTGTAGTGTACATTTGTGCTTACTTCAGACATAATTGAACTACAGCTGACGTTTTCAAATAGCAGCCTTTGAACTCATCAAGTTGGGTGTAATTTCAGAACAAATTTACATGCAGCTCTTTTAAGATGCAAATCTTTGCAGAAATCACACCTGATGCAGTTGAGCTGGCAGCTGGTCGCTGGCACACTCAGAAGGTAGGATAGGATCTCAGTGGAGGTGCAAATTCACTCACATGTAATTTAGAGTCTGCACTAAGGTCTTTTTACCCCCCATGACCTTTCTATCACCACAAGTGATTAAGAAATGTTCGCCCTATTCTTGAGAACCTGGGAGATGATAATCCAACCCTGGCCGCTATGATCAAATGGAAAGACAGAGAACACTTGAATGGTGGGGCAGCAGCTGAGGCCAGTCTGGTTCCAGCTTCATGTGGGGTTAGGATCAGGCTCCACATGTACCTCTCTTGTGGCTCCTTAATCTTGCCAAGCCACTATTACCTTATCATCTATAAAGCATGCTACATACTTACCTTGCAAGGTGAATAAATAAAAAGAATAGATGAGGCAATTGACAGGAGGCTGCAGTGCCTTCTGAAAGGTAAAGTGCCATGCAAACGTTTATTATAAAGTATTTTTTTAATAATGAAGACAAAAATAGGACACAAAGGTTGAATTAAGAGGAGCAAGTCTGGGACACCTGGGTGGCTCAATGGTTGTGCGCCTGCCTTTGGCTCAGGGCGTGATCCCAGGGTCCTGGGATCGAGTCCCGCTTCAGGCTCCCTGCATGGAGCCTGCTTCTCCCTCTGCCTGTGTGTCTGCCTCTCTCTGTGTCTCTCATGAATAAATAAATAAAATTTTAAAAAAAGAAAAAGAGGAACAAGTATAATACTAGGATCAAAGTTCATTCTTAAGGCCTTCTCTCCTTGCCTCACAGACATGGACTTTTATGGAGGGGTTTATGAGGAGGTCTCCAGAAGCCGGGATTGGATCCTCTCCCATTCAGGCCTTTCCAGCCCTGAGAGTGTATGATTCAGCTCATAGGCGCTACAGAGTCAGAGATTCTCATGTTGTTCCTGTTCCTCCCAGGACTGTGGCAATGAGCAAGGGCCTACCCCCAGGGTACTCTGGAAGGGGTTTGGTTATCAGTGTTTCTTTCCTCAGGCCCCCCAGGTCTCCACGCATCCAGAACTGTGATTCTTTTTTCCATATGAGGTTGCATTGGCCTCAGGGCCCCAAGGAGTCCTGGCTCTAACAACTGAATAAGTTCATTCGCCATCATTTGTTCTAACTCAGAAGTTCAAGCTTTCAGAACGCAAATCCTCCTCAGGGACCCACCAGAGGCACCCCACCCTGAACTCATGCTTACTCCCCAGGGGCCATACTGTCTGCCTCTAATGCTCTGGTCAGCAGTGCCCTGGAGGGATGGGTCTCGGGGTATCCCCCCTAATGCCACGGTAGCCTGAGACTCGGGGTACCCTTCCAATGGGGCCTGAGTCAGGGATGGGCCATCCAACCACTTTCTTCTCCCTCCCTTGCAGGTCACATCCAATGAGAAGCACCTGGAGAGTCTCAAGGATGCAGGCAGCCTCCTGCGGGCTCTGGAGTGGCTTGCCCCGGCTGGAGGGTAAGTAGGCTCAGGAGGGGCAGTGCAGTCTACTGGGCTCAGCAAACACTCAAGCATTTCTCATAAAGAAGGCCACCCTGCACGCGCACAGCCTCATCACCACCTCATCGCGGAGGTTTGGGCAGGGCTGCGCCCCGGATGGACAGCTCAGCGTGCTCTACAAGCACCGGGCCGTCTTATTTGGCCACGTCTGCAGGGAAAACTTGGAAGCTGCAGAACAGACTGTGTGTCCCCAGAAGCTGACACTGTGCAGTTAGGTCAGCCTCCTAGTCCTCTGCTCTATGCTCCGTATGTGCAATGTAGGGAAGTGAGCTCCACAGTCTGGGCTGCCCAGTCACCCAGGCTTGTGTCACACGCTGTAAAGGTACGAACTGCTAGGTGGGCATCCCCACAGTGATGCTGATGCTCGGTGAAATTAGGGCCACAGGGAAGGGTCATCCCATGACACCCTCCCCCCCCCCCCACACACACACGCTCTGAGCTTGAGAGGTGGTGACAGGTGGGGGGTAGGGCTTACACATTGTTATACTCTTATCTGAACTGTTAATGCCAAATGACCAAAGAAAAATGATCTGGGTTAAGAAGGTTGCCACCCTTTTGGTCAGATGGTGCTGTACTGTACATGGGCTCACTGTGTGTGACAGTGCCAGAGCCGGCCTGCGGTCGGGCCATTGTCCCAAGATGAGGGAGCCTGTGGGGGCCACAGCCCCCCTGAGCTTCAGCTGCTCTCTCAGTCCTGGGGAGAAGAAGGACCCATCTTGTAAGGGGTTCCCGGCCTTCACTGGGTGCACAAGACATGGAATGGGTGCTAGCGTTTCCTGGTGGTTTGTTTTCAGAACCGCAGGGTTTTCTGAGTTCTGCAACCTGGTGTTTTGGGTTCAGTGTTCATCTGAAGAAAAAATATGTAGCTGGGACATTGCTGGAAGTCTGTGGAGACGGGGTGCCATTAGACTACCCCAGTGCCTCTCAAGTGTAAGCCAGAGAGGTAGGCTCTCTGTGTTTTCTGTGAGGTGCATGGGGAAGAACAGGCCGGCTGTCACAGGGGACGGGCCCTCCTCACCCTGCTGGTCCCCGTGGTTTAAGGCGTGGACAGTGACTCCCTAGGCTGGGCCGCGGGCCTCCGGCTGCACTGCTGTGAGGAGCATGCACCATCTGTCCCCAGGGACTGGACTTGTGCGTGAAGCCCCTCTGAGCAGGTGTGCCAGAGAGGGCACAGGAGAGCCCCCAGCACACAGGAGTTGAGCATAGAGCACCCAAACCCCTTCCTCTGCAGTGCCTGGCTTTGTGGGAGCCCTCATCCAGCAGGGGCCTCCATCTGCCTTAGGCCGAAGCCGGCACCTAATGGAGCTGGACCCAGACTGGGACCAAATGTGTCAAAACATGGCTCGGGCTCCACAGCGCTGGTAGCCTCTCCTGCAGCCCCGCTCAGCACCCCCGCGGTGAAAGGTCTACGCCGGGCAGACCTGGCCTGGGGAGGGTGCTGCTATGAAGTGGTCTTGTTTGGGCTTTATTCAGAGGTCTGAAGACCTCTGCTCCAATGTGGCTCTGCCAGGGGTCGGCGTACCCTCCTGTCCCTGGGGCCTCTGGGCTGCCCTGTTGCAGGTGGGCAGCAGGACTCCACCAGCTTAGCTTTGACGCATCTGGGATCCGGCTGAGTTCAAACACACTCTTGCCAGCCCTTGGGCCCTCTGATGTGCAGAGCAGGAATGCACGGCACCATCTCTCAACCACAGCCCCGTCCACTGCGACCCGCCTCCTACGCAGCACCCCCACCCCGGGTTATTTGGCAACAGCCCTGTTTCTGTGTAGTCAAGTGTGCCGTGAGCTAATTTTATACTTCAGGGCAGTGCTTTATGTCCCTCTTTTCCTTGCTAACAGTTGTTAAGGCACAGGTTTAAATGTGTCTCAGTTTGTTCCAGTAACAAATTTTCCATTTTAAGCTCTTATTTGGGCATCCACACCTGTAAGAGTAAGAAACCCAAAGCCTTCCGGCTCACTGGCCAGGAAGTGGCAGTATGGAGCAGGGAGAGCCACCAGCTGACGCAGGCCTGGCATCACGGCCCTGACACCCAAGTCAGCCGCAGGCCGGCTCTGGGCAGGCCTGTTGCAGGACCTGGGCTCAGCACGTCAGGCTGCCATCTGACCTCTGACTCGCCCGTAGAGCTCAGCATCAGCGTACCTGGCCAAAGTGGCTCTGATGATTGGGGCCCAGGAGCTCAGGCCTAGTTTAGGGGTGCCAGCATGGCCAGCTCTGAGCCCCCCTGGGACCGTGGGCCAACTGAGGTCCCAGAGCCTGAGTATCCTGTTTCTGCACCTCAAGATGATGAAGGGGCAGTTTTACGAAGTAGCTGGTCCATCAGATACTCAGGTACAAGAAGTCCAGCCTCTTTGAAACAGGGGGCATTTTGGCCTGGAGATGGCTAAGGTGTTTCTATTTTGGTTTTTCTCACAGTTCGTCTGCTGACAGTGTGGTGGCTTCCCTGGCCCTGGAAATCCTGCAAGCTGTTGGACACTAGGCAAGAAGGCACTTAGCACAAGCCTGCTCTGCAGCAAGCCCTCGGCTACACGGTGTCACCGCATACGTCACCACTGTAGCTCTATCTGGACCTAATAAAGTCAGCTAAACCCAGAACCTTCTGGCCGAGGTGTTCTAACTCTGGGCCCTAGGAAACCCACTCAGAATGGAGTGGATGCTTCATTCCTGCAGGATGCATCTGGGAACCATGGGTCTGCTGGCTGTTCTGAGAATGTTCTTTCCCTGTGTGTGCCAGGTAGAAAGCCTGTCTGCTAATCACGTAGATGAGAAGCCACAGTCCTCAGCCTGTGGCATCTGTGAGCAGCTCTCTCCTCCAAAGAAGATTTAATAGACAGGAGTAGGCATGAATGTTCAACTAGCCGCAGCTCCAGAGCAAGCTTTTGGAAACTGGTTTTAGCCTCGTCTTCCTCTCACTTCTACCTCTGGTTTTTCTTCATTTCAGGGACAAACTGATTCCAAGAATCCTGGGGAGGGCTGGGCAAGGCTCCACCAACAGGCAAATGGTGCAGTTTGCCTAAAGGATGCAAAATGCTTGAGGAACCCTGGCCTCTGGGAAGGTCTGCCCATCTAAAGGGCGGGGGGCGGGGGCTTCTACTTTGACGCCAAGTCCTACTGATTACCCCCTTAAATCCTTATAACCTTTCCAGTTTCTTCCTATGTTCCCTCACATGCCCTTAAACCTCCTACATGAAAACATTTGGTGGACATTGCAGAAAGGTGCTGGGAATGTGGTACTGAGGAAGGCTTACTCTTGAATCTGGACTGCGTCCTGGGCAGCTTGGACCACATGAGCAAGTCCAGGCCCTTCCTCAGCCTCTCTGGGGCCCATGTCCCATCCGTGAAGTCAAAGGGCAAGTCTAGACTAGATCAATAGCTGCCGCCCCCTCCCAGCTCCCATGCTCTGTGCCTTTTAGAAAGAGGGGATTTGCCCCACTACCAGACACTGTCCCCAGCCCAGAGAAGCACAAGTGGGCACACAGGTGGCCTTGTCTAATTGCATCACGAGAAGCTGGTCACACTGTCACCAACAGCCCCAGTGATCTGGGTAGTTTGCCAGCTTCCATGTGGCTTAGTCATGAAAACAGCAGCTCTCTGCCCAACTCCATCAAGAACATATGTCTGTTACCTTATTTACTCGTCACCACAACCTACAAAGCAGGTCGCCTTAGCTTTGATTCCTGAGAGAAAACAGGCTCAGAGGAGGCAGACCGCTTGCCCAAGGCCACAGAGTCTGGTTGAACTGAAAGACCCCAACTCCATAACCTGTGTGTGTCCCTCAGTGGGGTAGCCAGAGCTTGAGCTGTGAGCAGGTAGGTAGCAAGAGTGGCCCAGCCGGAAGCAGGCAGTCTCCTTCCACCTCTCCCAGCCTACTCACTGCCAGTGGTGAGGAGGCTCCAGGCCAAGTCCTGTTGGGGGATGTGCCCCACCTCAGCCTGTGTACCCATGTGGCCCCTGGCCCCACTGATTTTGCTTGAACTCCTGGGGGGTGGGGGGCTGAGCAGCAAGAGGCCCGGCCCTTGGCTCCAGTCACCTTGCCTGCTGGGTCCAGGGACAGACATATGTCTCCCTATTTTCCTAGGAAATAAATCTGTTCTCTCCTGTCCTTCAGTTCTTGGGTGAACTGCTCTGGAATTCCATGCCTGGTCTTCCCAGAAGGTATTTCAGAGCACTGAAGATTCTTCTTTACCTTTTTTAGCTGAGCAGGAAAGAGTCTTTGCTATTTGAGGGAAAACGAGAAAATCTTAACATTCCAGAATGGTTTTGTTGAGTGGACCATTCTTGGCCTTAAGTCCCGCTACATTGCCTTTTTCAGGAAAGATGTATCTGAGTGGGCAAAGGGCAAGCAGGCCTAGAGTGCACAGCCCACGGTGCTGGAGCTCTGAGGCAAGCCTGTGCCAAGCTTCACACTGGTGGGAGGTTGGCATCCTGGAGTTAGATCCTTTTGATTATTCTCCTAAACGTGCCATGTGGAAAGCAGCACCCATGGTCCCACTGAGCTCAGGCACAGGACACGTGAACAGGCTTGGCTGGGTGAGCAGGAGGTGGCCTAACCCTTCCTCGCCCTCCCCGTGTGAGGCCCAGACCCTCACATTTGGCTTCCCAGGCTGGCTCCAGTTCTAAGAGAAAGCTGGCCCTGGGCTCCTGGCCCATTAGAGCTCTTGGAATTCTGGCAGTGGCAAGGGGCCCAGAACGACACCCACTGGCCCTCATTCCCCCTACCTTCATGGTTCAGCTATTTGCTCTTTAATTGGCTACAACCATGGGTCAAGCCTCTCCAGACATGATGTCACATGTTGCAGAGGTAGGACGCCAGAGGGTAAATTAGGGAGGAGACCAGGCAAATGGCCGCACAGAACTCTCTTTCCCTCCATTAACACCAGGCCCAAAGCTTCAAGACCTCCCATCCTTACAGCCTGAGAGCAGGTGCCCAGAGGAGGGGTCTGTCCCTCTGAAGAGCCACACTGCAGCCACAGGTGTCCTGAGAGGAGGGAACAATCATCAGGGCAACTAAGGCTATGGTTTTGTAGGTCGCAGCAACAGAATTTGCTCTTACCGTTGTTTTCATCTAGCTCTTCCTGGTTCCCACAGTACCCCAAGGCTTTTCAGATGACCTCACGAGGTTCTCAGGTCAGTTCTGTGACCACAGACAGGTTTATCCCTGTGACACAGCTCAGGAAGGGGAAACTCTGGGGGCTACTAAAGCTCTTGGCCAAGGAGAGAGGGGAACTGGGTCTCTCCTATCTCGGCTTGAAGATCCACTTTTCTCCCCCACCCTCACCCCCACTCCCCGTGACAGAAAAAAACAGTGGCAAAATCTATGGATATATGCAGGAGCTGAGATAGGAGCTCCAGGAAGGAACTGGGAGGGATGTGGGGCAAGGACAAGTTCACCCAAAGTTCAGGAGGCCCTGAAAACCTCATACTTCAGTGGGGCTGAGGAAGGAATACAGATGTCACAGCCTCAAATGAGGACCAGGGAAGTATGGAGTCCTGAAGTGACCGTCTCAGGCCCTTCCATACAGGTGATAGAGGTGGCCTGTCACTTGCCCCTAGCTTACTTTTTGGGGTGGGGAGGGCAAAGGGACCCCCTCCCCCCCTCAGCCTGCCCACAGAGGAGGAACAAGCAGCATGATCCTCTTGGCCTTGCCTCTCAACTCTGCAACTGCAGCTGGTGGGGGAATTCACTCAAGGTAAGGCCATCTTAAATTCTAAGAGGACAGAACAATGGCCATCAACAGGGCACTCTCAGCACTTTATAAACCAAGCAGCATGATTCAGACCTGTTTTTATTACAGAAATCAAAACAAAAATTAAAAAGCATTTTTATCTTAAGATCTTTCACCGTCAAGGATTCAAATAACCAGATTGAAGCCTCAAGTCTAGAACATCTGTTCCAACACAGAAGAGCTTCTTTCTTCAGCTAAGTGGTGGACACTGTAATGGGATCAATTGTCAGGTGCCCCCTGTCCTCAGGTAACCACTACTCTGATTTCTGTAGCAGCTTGCTTTTGTTTTTACCATCCATGGGTGATGTCCTCCAGCTTGTCCTTTAATTTAATCAACGAAGTCCTACAGCACGCATTTATGACTTGCTTTTGGTCAGTATTATGTTTGCAGGATCCACACTCTGCTGTGTGAAGCTGTAGTTCTCTACTGCAGGACAGCCATTCTCTTGTATGAACACAGCAATTATTGGACACCTGGGCAGTCGTGCAGTGCTCTCCCAAGCCACAATAATGGAGTTTGAGGCAAAAGAAAAATCATTAATACTGATCCTACTTGTCTTTAAAATCTTGGTATTTTGCGGGTTATGGATTTTTTTCCCCCTGCATTTTGTTTTTCCAAACGGTCACCAATTTTTCCTTTACTAAAAAGCCCCTTTTCACACTGACCTCCAGTATGACCTCTAAAGTACTATGTTCACATCTTCCATTCTCCCCTTATTCCATATTTGCCTCTGTACCAACCAATGTTAACTACTTCTACACTCCTAGTTAGGCAGTGTCCACTGGTAGAGCAAGCCTTGCCCTCTCCTTTTTCTCAAATATCTTGGCCTTTGTATTATGGAATACTTGCAGAATCACCTTGTTGAATCAGATGAACTTTACTTTTTTTTTTTTTTAAAGATTTTATTTATTTATTCATAGACACAGAGAGAGGGAGAAGCAGGCTCCATGCAGGGAGCCCGATGTGGGACTCGATCCTGGGTCACCAGGATCACACCCCAGGCTGCAGGCGGCGCCAAACCGCTGCGCCACCGGGGCTGCCCTGAACTTTACATTCTTTTTTTTTTTTTTAAATAAATTAATTTTTTATTGGTGTTCAATTTACCAACATACAGAATAACACCTAGTGCTTATCCCGTCAAGTGCCCCCCTCAGTGCCCGTCACCCATTCACCCCCACTGCCCCGCCCTCCTTCCCTTCTACCATCCCTAGTTCCTTTCCCAGAGTTAGGAGTCTTTATGTTCTGTCTCCCTTTCTGATATTTCCCACACATTTCTTCTCCCTTCCCTTCTATTCCCTTTCACTATTATTTATATTCCCCAAATGAATGAGAACATACACTGTTTGTCCTTCTCCGATTGACTTACTTCACTCAGCATAATACCCTCCAGTTCCATCCACGTTGAAGCAAATGGTGGGTATTTGTCATTTCTAATGAACTTTACATTCTTAAGTGGAATTTCAAAACTATAAAGAATTTAAGGCAAAGCTCTGAAATGTTTTCTGATTTTATGAAGTTCTTTAAGTGAAACGCCATGCTGGGGTACCTTATATGAAGTGAAGCTTCTGGTGATGCTGGCATGGTTCTGTCATGCACTGGAAGGAACCTAACAACCACTTCACCAGGTACAGGGTCTCGTCTCCAATCCCAATTACACTTTAGACCACAGGTGCTTTCATAGAACTTCAACCAAAAGGAAGTGAACATGTTTATCTAATAGTCATGATCTTAATCAAACAGTAATGCCTGGTAACTCAAACTGCTCCCCCCTAAGCACAAAACACTGTCACTTTCTAAAGACCAAAACACAAGTCACAACAGGTCTACTGACTCTGTCCTTAGGGATGAACTAAGCTTGTCAGATCTAGCACCAGGATGACAGGATTATCTGGCAGACAGGTAGAAGAAGGCTCATTCTGGTCTCTGATTATGTTCAAGATAAACATCACTTAAACCATCTTCGTTTTCAGTTCCAAGTGAAGCTGAAGGAATTCCCCTCTCCAAATAAGTCACATTTATGTGAAGGTGCTTGAAATCCAAATCCAGGTAGTTATAATTCTTCATTATTACCTTAATGGAAAGGTACCTTCTGATGGTGTCTGAAGTGGGGGAAGCCTATCTGGCTTTCAGCTGGGTTCTACGTAGCCCAAAGACCACATTACATGCCTCTGAATTGAGGTTTCTGGTGCAATTTAACCCAGGGCTCACTGTTAAAGTTGGCAAACAATCCCATCTAGAGGTAAGGGGCTCTCTCTCATTACAACTTCAACTTTTTCACTCTGTGTGTTTTCCTCAGGATAAAGCTGAATAAATGAAGTATCCTCACAAACCATTTAATGAAAAGGAGAAAAAGGTGACACAATCGAATGAATTAAAAGTTTAATTCTGAACCATTTTTATAACCGCATTTTCTCTTGAAGCATTGTATCACAGCAGGTTACAACAACTTTGGGATAAAAGGCAAATGGTAAACTGTCCAAAACAAGGTTCCAAATAACACCTCTTACTGATTTACCCTACCCATACATATCCCAAATAAAGTTTTTGATCAAAAACATGAAATAGATCCACCTGCTTATTTTAAGCATATTAAAAAGGAAACTAATTGGACCATTTCTATTTGTCTATTTTATACAAAAAGGCTACACAATGTTACACTTTATTCAGATTACAATTAGAGTGATTATGAATTAGTGTTCTACACCATTACTCAATTCTTAAAAATTAGAAATTGCTGTAGCAGTATTCACTATAACTTAACACTACGAGAGACTTAAAAAACTAACAGTTACTGCAAAAAAATTAAAGAGCTACTTCAAAGCAAGCAAAGTCAGTACCATTACAGATATTTAAAAAAAAATTTAACAAGCAAGGCTAGAGTTTGATAAATTCCATATCCTGTGATCCATTCTTGTGCATTCTTCACTTCTTGAGTCACTCCCAAAATCCATTTGTATTGTTACTCCTCGACCAAAAAGGACCAGAACAAAAAGTTTACTTCAATTGTTCCCATAGGAAACTCAGCTTGGTTAGTGTGTCAGGCACTTTCTGAGATACCAGCCCACCCCTCGAGCCCTCTCAGCAACTCTACAGGCCAATCACAATGCAAGTTCAGACAATACAGCTGTATAAAGAGAGAAAGGCTGCTATTAATGTTTAAAACAGCAAATGTTACTCATTTGAGTATTAAGTTGCAAAAGCTGTGGCAAAAAACATTAAAGTTAATAACTTCCACACATGACCACTTAACAACCAGAAATCTGAGAACATTCAAATGTTCTAAGACATCTCCTTTCAAAGTACGTATCTGTTTTGGTGGCAGATTTACAAATAGGCCTAAACCACTCCCACCCTACCAACCAAGTCTCTCTGAAGTTCTGTAGGCAGAGTAAAAGTATTTTACCCAAACTGGCTTTTTTAAACTTCTTACCTAAAGGATGATTTACAGGTCAGTATCAAACCAGGCCAGCTGATTGCTGTCGCCTGGAGGCAGCCCATCCATGAGGTCCTGGGCATGCCCCAGATCTGGCAGCCCATCAACTGGATAGTCAGCACCAGGGTGGTGGCCACCCATCTCATGCTCCATCATGGGGTCCATACCCAAGGCATCCTGGCCATATCCACCAGAGTGAAAAGAACGATAGCTGGGATCTAGAAGAGTCGGGGTGGCAACAAAAGGGTCAAAGGACAGAGGGAAAGAAGAGAAAGACATATAAAGTTACCACTGAGGTGTGGGCCCTCAACGGCAGTGAACTTGTCTCAGAAAGCAGGCCTTTCTAGCCTTCTTCAACCAAGTCATTACTCAGTGCCAGGCCACCCATGAGGCTATACAAAGTCTGTTTCCATCAGAGGCAGATCTGTAGGTTCTAACCACACCATCCATTTTACCACTGAACATTCTGTGTTTGCTTAGGTAGAGAAACAAAATCCCTGAGGAAGGGCAGCAAGCAGTCTACTGTGTGTATGATGCTCAGGGATCAACAAGTCATGGGCAAGAGATGAAAGAAAAAGCAAGGCGGTCTGACAGATGTAATCTATCTGTTACAAAGTCCAGTGACAGAAAACTACTGAGAAAATTCAAGCTGCTGTTTCCAATGAAACCTTTACATTAAGGGTTGACATTTATGTATCTGTCACATAAGACAGCTCTATGAGCTGCAGCAGGAAAACCCACATGAGATTATAAACATAAGGGGAATAGTTGCATTTGTTCACGGTCTACCCCCTGCTCCATCTCTATTACCCAGAGTTGAATGAGCTTTTCGTAACACCCTGATAATAGAACTAACTGTGTAGACCCAATCCAGATCTGAGCCTGGGCCTGAGTTCCCCATCCTCTCACTTCCTGGGTGGGCTGCAGGCACAGATATTACAGCATATCTGACCAAAAAAGGGAACACAAAGGCAACTTGTAATATCCTAAGCTGCAGAAGCCCCGTAGTCATGACTCGTATTTGTTGGTGTGATCCTGCTGCCAGCTCAGTGTGCGGCCCAGAATTCCCTAGGCTCCACAAGAGCTACTGCTGCTGACTCTGGAATTTCAGACGTGCCTTTAACTGCTGCCACTACTCTCCTGCCAACACTGGTTTCCCAGATGAGCAAAGCAGCTCTTCTGATAAAGCTTTGGGAGCTTGGGCTTGACCTGGAATTAATCAAGAAATCTGAGACACATACCATCCTGGCGATATCCAAGGGGTTCTCCCTGGGCACCAATATCAAGTCCAAGATCAGCAGTCTAGATAAACAGGTACAAGGTAAGGAAACAAAACAAAAATGAAAATTCTCAAGTATACTCTCTAACATTCTGAAAACAAACTTATTTTCAGATTACAGAGGGAACAAAGAACTCACAGAAATACTTCAAACTCCACCCCTCAAAGATTAACTCCTGATACTCAGAGCAACATGTTTTGTCATTATACACAGTATTAAAAATATTCACTAACTTATTCTTTCAACAAATGTAATAGTCAACAAAACAGGCAAGGTGTCTCTCTCCAACAGGAGTTGCTGACAAACAGGATATGTTCTATGAAAGAAGACTTTAAGCCTGAGCAACTTGAAGGGAAGACTGGGAGAGGAACAGGTTTGGGGAAGTACACAGCCCAAGCTGGAACATGTTAACACTGCCCATTAAAAACCCAATTAACACATTACTCACTGTTTGGCAATCTGCTTTTCTTTTTCACCTAACAATCTACAGGATCTCTTTCCATTAATATAATCCACTGTATGACTATGTAGCATAACTGAATGAACTTTCAGCGTGGTTCTAATGTTTCAAGAACAATTCTTTTTAATATTTATTCATGAGAGACACAGAGAGAGAGGCAGAGACATAGGCAGAGGGAGAAATGGGCTCCCTGCGAGAAGCCTGATGCAGGACTTGATACCAGGACCCTAGGATCATGCCCTGAGCTGAAGGCAGATGCTCAACTACTGAGCCACCTAGGTGTGCCTCAAGAACAATTCTGTACTGAGGACAAATACTGAAGACAAATTCACAGAATTTCAAATAGAAAAGTAGATGAAAAACTGAAAATTTAAAGAGACCATATCAATAAATTGACCTCCAGCTAACAGAATAGAGTGCCTCTTTCCTTAAAAGGAAACATATTTCCCTTTTGGAAAAGCATCTCTTTAGAAAGAGAAGCTTTAAGCGGATACTTTTTCCACCCATGTCCCTCACAAATTCTAATGTTAAGCAGCATTATTTATTCTGAATAGCTGTTTAAAGCTGTGGTTCTGGGCAGCCCTGGTGGCCCAGCGGTTTAGCGCCACCTTCGGCCCAGGGCATGATCCTGGAGACCCAGGATCGAGCCCCCCGTTGGGATCCCTGCATGGAGCCTGCTTCTCCCTTTGCCTGTGTCTCTGCCTCTCTCTCTTTCTCTCTTGCTCTCTGTGTCTCTCATGAATAAATAAATTTTTTTTTTTTTTTTTTAAATAAAGCTGTGGTTCTTTCTCACAGCGGCTGCTAAAGTAGCAGAAAGGACAGATATTCAAGCCAGGGACACAATGCAAATAAATGTGTGCGAGCATTTGGAGGGGAAACCACACGCTACCAAATAAACATGTCCATATGGCCTACCTCATTCCAAGCCATTGGCTCCGTTCTGAAGAGAGAACTGGTCAGCTCAACCGAAAGCCGTTTCTTGTAATCCTGTGGCTTGTCCTCAGACATTCGGAACAAAACAGCAGCTGCATATGTTGCTGGAAGAGGACAGGAAAAAAAGCCCCTGAGGAAAAGCTGAGGCTTTCCTGTATATATGAGTTAAAGGTTCTGGCTCTTCTACTTACCTACACCTTCGTTCCTAGAGTGAAGTAACTCTGTCAGAGGAGCTGTGGCTCCCTCCGCTTCAATGGCTTCTGCAGCCTCCTTGTCCTGAGCAAGTTCACAGAGGACCCCTGCAGCTACTCTTTGGATATTTTCAATGGGAGAATAAAGCAGCTAAGGAGAAAAACACAAACAAAACCTAATTAAATCTAAGGAAGAAACACAGCAAGCACCCCATTATGGTGCAAACATTCCCAATTCAGAGAAAACAAGGCATTTATAGTACTTGCATTAAATCATGTTCTCGAACTTTATGTTCTCAGGTATTTGATGCTCTTGAACACAGCTTTTCTAGACCATTTTTGGCTACAAACCCTTTCTTCAGTTTTAGTTGAGCTTGGATTTGGCAAAACAGGAAGTGGCTGGAGGCCTGTCTCTGGCAACCCATATCAGCTCTCCTAGCTCCAAAACTCAGTACCCCAAAAGCAGACTATGACGTATCCTCCTTCTTCAGGCTCTAGTCCCAATGCTTCTCCTACTGCCCCAGAAAAACAAAGGGACTTTTCATAAAATTAAATGTACTCAACAAAAAGAGCAAACACTACAGAGATTCCATTTGTCATTCATTGGCAGGGGGCATATGAGCAGAGTGTTGTCATTATAAATGGAGATAGATGAAAAACTGCCCTTAACTTGGTCCCTAGTTTTCTGAAATTTTGCTTTTCATTAAAATCCTGAAATTTTATTTATAGACTCATAAAATCTACAACACTTCACATGAAATCAACATACCTGCACAAACAATGGAATGGTATTTAGTCCTCTGATTACGATTCGGTTGTGAACATCCCGAGCTAGGATATGAAGGGCTCCAGTACAACCTTCAACAATTTCTTCCATACGGACCCCCTCCTACCAAAAGAAACATGGTTAACAAATAGGGTATTCTCTTCTCTAAAGTCAATAAATGAAAAGGTTTTCTTTTGGAGTAACATTACCTAGACTAGTTATTCACATTATACACCCAAGATTCCCTCAGAATTTGCAAATGGTTTAGGAATGAAAGAGGATTCCATGACTGAACATTATGGACATGGGCGGGGGGGCTCATGATGGCACTGATTTCAAGCTGCACCCCTCCCCCACACCCATACTGCACACAGGAAATACAGCTTTGAAATGCTCAGAATCCCAAAGATAACTTTCTTACAGTCAAGACACCAACCACTTTAGGTAAAAAGTATATATATAAGATACACAAGGATGGGAAATTAATGCACAGACTGACAAATGCTTTTCTTCCATATGTTCCCTCTATTTTTGTATATCTATGTGTATTGGGTGCAAGCCAAGGAAAGTTTTATCACCAACCGCTAAAATTCTATTGAGCTGTCAAGTGGAAGACCCACTCCTCACAATCTCCAAAACTATCTGACGGGTAGTCTACACGAGAGAAGGAAGTTAGTTTTTGCAAAATGTAGGTACTATCCGTTTTCCCTGTTCCTGAGTTTTGAAAAAGGTTATGATTCTGCTTCTAGTGGCTTTTTGATTTTCATAAAGACACAAAACTTGATTTTTATAAAGACACAAATACTCCTTTCTTCCTAGACAAAAGACTGAAAATAAAAGGTATCTTTTGCATTCTTGTAAGCCACCTCCTAGAGACAGGCCAATACCAAAAGGAACAAATAGAGAAAGGCAAAGCCCTATGATGAGGGCATACACATAACTAGCAATAGGAGATGCCCAAAATCTGTTCTGGTAGGCTCCTGTTTTCTAAAGTAACCTAATTAAATAAGAGAAAACTCTTTGAAGACCTGAATCTTCAAAAATAAATTCTAAGGAATAAATTTCTCTTTAGATACTTGTAACGACGCTTTTTAAAGACTGCAAAGCTGACATCAAAACTTTAGGCTGAGATTATCAATCTGGGTAAAGATTCCAGAAATGCTACTTATTCTCGAAATTTATTAGTATCCTTAGGTCTGTGAAAATGGTTTAAACCATTTCTGGAAGACATAGTAAAAAAGTGTGTTACATACTTACAGGCAAAATTCGTGTTCTAATGGGGAATAAGGGCTCTGAAATCAGATGGACTTGGATTCAAATTATGGTTCTGCTACTTCCTAAGAAGGTGAACCTCTGTATGGATTAGATGAAAACACTGTATGAAGTGCCTAACCCCACAGCAGTACGTAACACCCATGCTTTCTTTGTAAGACTGATGATGTAACGGAGAGGTCAAAATCAACATCACTAAAAGCCACATTATTCCTTTATCTTTTCTGCAGCTACAGAAACAAGTAATTTTTTTTTTAAATCATTAGCAAATAGCCCTGCAGGCAGGAAGATGGAGGGAACCAATGACCAAAGAATTCAGGATCCTATGAATTTATGCATTCCTTTTAAATAGCCAGGTGTCACTATTCAGATTTACCTACCACAAACTGCTGCTGTGTTCCACCCATAGATGTACGGCGCTGGGTATCCTGATGGGCACGAACCAGCAACTGAACTAGTCGTGGAATGGCACCCTGCTCACGCAGAGGTGCATGATTTGCTGGACAAAGGGCAAGATTTCGAATCAATCCAACAGTAGCCTGTAGATAAGAAGAATAAAGGATGGGCATGTAACTCAACCAAATCATCTTCTTAGCCTAAAATTCCCACCACACTACTGGTATCACCTAAAAGTAGCACAGACTTTGAAAATACTTCAGAACCCCACCCCAGCCATACTTCCTATTTACTAAGGAATAGGATTCGTACTTGCCAATCCCTTATGCCTAGATAGCCATCCAATAGCTAGAGGTGGATCATTTTCAATTCTGCAACCTATTTTTGATTGACAGTTTACCTTTATTAGAGGCCAATGGGATGGTGGGTGTAGGAGTTTAACCACAACTGGCAGTCCATAGTGAAGGCGAACAGCATTCTGGGCCATCTCTGCTTCCTGGTGTCGGCTGGTCAGATGACGAAGAGCACAGATGGCAGGCTCAGTAATGTCCTCCCTGTCACCAGCACGAAGGACAGTACGCACAAGAGCCTCTATACCACCCACTTGGCAGACCATCATCTTGTTCTTATAATTATTGCAAGTGAGATTAGAAAGAATTCCAGCTGCACACGTGACCACATTTATATCATCTGAGCCCAGAAGCTGAACAAGAGTCCCAAGAAGACCTTCCATCCCTTCCTATGGACATAAAAACAAATGCTCAGTACATATTCATCTTAATTCTATCACCAAGGCACTGGCATACTCAGAATTTACCTGTTTAGTTGCAGCATCTGATAGATTCCTTAGAGTCCAAAGACAATTCTGAACAAGACGTTGACTTGGATCTGTCAGGTGAAGCCCTAAAGCCTGCATTCCACCTAAGATATGAAAAAAGATCTAAGGTGATGGCCGTTAGCTGGCAAGTCCTATCAGCACTGTCCTCTCTAGTCTTAGAGAGTGTCCCTCATTACTGCCAAAGTTTACCCCCTCCATCTAAGTCCTTTATTTCATTTGTTAGGCTGTTGCTCAGTTTCCCTTTCTTTTCTAATTCACCTCAACTGGTGACAACTTATCGAGTACTGTTCCTCCCTATGTGGAAAAAGCCTTCGTTATCTCCACTGTCCTCCTTAGGTAATATTCGTATTATTTCCTTTCATCCATTCAATCATCTCAAAAATATTGACCAATACCAGGCCCTGTTTTGAGTTGGAGCTGTACCAATGTGCAAAATATTCTAAGGTCCCCACTCTTGTGGAGCTCACAGTCTAGCTGGAGGCAGACAATAAACAAATACAGTTAATAAACTGAAACTCCATAGTATGCCAGATGATGTTAAGTGCTATGGAAAAAAAAACAACACAAGAGGGCGGGGGCTACAATTTCAAGTAGTGTAATGAGGGCACCTCAGTGTGAAAGTGACATCTGAGCAAAGCAGCAAAGACCTGAGGAAACTATGTAAGACCAACTTAACAAGGCATGGGAACACTTATTACCAAGGATTACATGAAAGATGCTGACTCCAAAACACGTGTCAGGAAGGTTTAGGACCCTAAGGAAAGACCTTTATATTGATTGAGAAGTCTAAATGGAAGCCTAATTCCCCACATAATGGGTTAACTTCACCCATCTCTCTCCTACGAAATCACTTCTGAATGTAGTGAGATACTTTCCTTGTCTCCCTGTTCATCTTTTCAGGTCTGTTTCATTTTTTATCTTATTATTATTTTAATCTTTAGGCTCCACAGACAACGTGGGGCTTGAACTCATGAACCTGGAGATGAAGAGTTGCATGCTCTACCAACTGAGCCAGTCAGGTACCCCTTTTTCAGTCTGTTTTAAAATTAAGTCTACCTCTTCTACAAGACAAGGATCATCCCTATCTGGTTCCTTCCTCATAGCACCTCCAGCTACTAACACAGGGACCTGCATAAGGCTAATGCTCAACATTCGTTAAATGACTAAATTCCCCTCAACCTTCTTTCCCCTCACAGATTTCATTCCCTCCCTTTACTATTCACTCTAACAGGGTGGATGATCTCAACCCCAAACTGCTTATCAGAATAGCCCATAGACTTTAAAAACACACACAGTGATTCAGCAGGCCTAAGGTTAAGATAAGAGTCCCGTGCAGATGCCTCTGAGGCACACACCCCCCTTCCCACCTACACTGACAGGTCAACTCCCAAATTTCTAGCCTAGTCTTGCCCTGCATTTTATAGTCACTCTGAATATTTTCACATCTTAAATTACCTTATTCCAAATATTAACCAACCTATCCTGGTAGTTCCATTTGTATCTTCACGGTACCAATGTTCTCCCTACCATAAACCACTTCTGGTTGTACTGTTAAGCCCCTAAGTTAGTATACTCTATGGGTTCTTTCAGAAATCTCAAAAAAGTCATCCTTTTGCTGTGTACTTTTAATACCAAACTGCTTAATTCCTAGAAGCCTATAACACATCCAGGTGGCCTGGTCTTCCTTGCCTTTGATCATTCAAACTGTCATATATTGTTAGTATTAATATTCCAAACACCCCACTGTGATGCTGATGCTGTGCCACTGCTTAACCATCATTAGTAACTTCTCATCTTCTATAAAACAAAGGCCACATTTTTTAGCATAACATTAAGGAACCCTTTAGAATTTGGATCCCACCTGACACTACAAACTGAACTAAATATTCTACATCTGTGGTTCTAAAGCTGAAATACGGCAGAAATGAACATCTTACAGGCCTAGAAAGTCCTGCAAATATGGTCCTTGCCTAGCCCATCAACCTCATTCTGGGCTACTTACTCATTACTCATTAAATTCTAGTTACACACTCTTCCTCTTTAGCACTTAGAGATCAACAAGCTCTTTCTTACTTTTAGGACACAGCACACGTTTTTCTCTGCCTGGAAGGCATCTAATCCCCACTTCTCATATAACTAAACAAGTGCTTTCTCATCCAGCAATCCCACTGTACATCCCCTTCTCAGGGAAGCTCCCTGCTTCCTCCCTCCCTGTTAATTCTGTATCCGTATTTGCTGTTCCTTTCTCCCCTACAGAATTCATTCTTGGTTGTAATGCCCCCATCTTTTACATATTTTTGTCATTCTCACAGAATGGAAGAATAAATGCAGGGGCCCTATCTGCTTGGTTAGCCAATGCAGACCACGTGCTTATTCCAGTGCTTGAAACACAGGTGCTGAATGTCTTCAGAACACACAAATGAACAGCAGAATAACCTAGCTAACTTCTTAAAATGGAGACACCTAGGTCCCCAGTCCCATACACATTTCCAGCTACCTATTGACTTTATCACTTCACTCCAAGGATTCCAATTAAATCCAAAACTCTGCATTTTTCTGCAAGCACTCCTCGTATTTCTGGAATAGCTGGCAGAATTTCATCCCCTTATTGAATATGAATGCAGCCACACCTGTCTCAGTGCCAGCTGCTATCCTGGGTAATCATAATGCCCCTCTCTCCCACAAATTCTCAAATTACTCCAGACAAGTGAGAAAAATAGGTGTTACCAACCCTACACTTTATTCCCAGTATTTTCTTCTAATAAATGCTTTCATATTTCTCCTCTTCCAATTTTGATATGAAACTTGGTTTCAGAGTCCAGGTAAATACTATTAAGTGGGTTAAGAAAGAACTGATGCTAGATAGCTAAAGAGTATCTTTATGATAAAAAAACAAAAGGCCCTGGTTGGTCCACCTACTCCTTTCCTCTGCTACTAACATGCACACAACATAGAGTGCCAAGTAATCAGCCATCATTTTTGATGGCTAACGAGAACTCTATCTAAATGAGGCTTAAACAGCACCAATGCAAGGTGTCAAGTAGCACATATATTTTGAATGTGATCTTGGCTGCAAACTGGTTCTATTCAGTTTCAGCCCATTAAGGTCAAGTTGTATTACCCTTTTCCTAAGACAAGTAATCTAATTAGAACTATAATATGCTGTACACATGACACTCAGAACACTTACCTGCTTCTACAATAGCTGGTTTATTACTAGAGCAGACAGACAGCACCTTCAATACTCTGCTTGTGGTCCACAGAAGTTTCTCATAAGTGTAGGTCCTCATTATATTTACTAAAGCTTGAGGTCCACCACTAGCCAGAATGATCAGCTAAAAAGATGTGTATATAATATTGTTAGTCTTGGAATATTCACCATATGCCCAAGAAAAGCCACACTACCAACCCATTTTTATCGTACAAGAATTTCAGCCAGCTTGCCATTGACCTAAATATATCCCTGAACCCCATTACCCCAGATTCCCATATTGGGACGTTTAGCCCCTCTTACACCATTCCACTCAAATTCAGGCATCCCAGTACTCCCAAGAATATCTCAACTTTTCCCCAATATTCTTCCTCTCACACTGATCAGAACAAAAGAAACAAACAGAAACCATGTTTGTATGCAACAGTATTGTCCATATATTAATGGTATATCAAAGCAGATTTCTTGAAAATTTGAGCCAGAACAGGTGCTTAGAACTCCTAATGATTTGGCTCTTGGCTTTTCCTAATCATTATTCACCTACTTAAAATGAAGTATCATAAAATACTCATTCTTGCCCTTTACTTTCCCGCAGACCCCTACTTCCCAACTATCCTGATTTTCTAAAAACAAATCTCCTCACTTCATGCCTCTGCTGATACTGAACTGCTTTCCATTACTTTTTTAAAACATATTCTACAAGGCCCTGAAGGACCTGCCCTGCTAATCTCAATACTCCCATCTCAAACCTTTCCTCTTCTTTACTCTGTAAATTCATCCCTCTCCTCTCTCAGGACTTTCAAAGGTGTCACTTCCCCTCTCTGACCTTCACCTAGTCAGTCTTTCCTCATCCTTGTGAACTGAACTCCACTATCACTTCCTTCCACTGGTCTCTCTAAACCTTCCAAGCAGGGTGTGGTTCACGTATATGCTATCACACAGCCCCTCTACTTCTTCCAGATACATGAATTAAATAGTAATTAGGTTATTATCTCTAATTAGTGCCTATCTTCCACCTAAGTATGAAAGCTCTAAGTATACCCACTGTATCCTTATCACCTAGCCTTATATAAACAAATATTTAAAGAAAAAGAGATGTCCAGCTTTTTTTCTAGGATACACACAAAGGGTGAGGCATACAAAGAATGTGCAAGAGTCCACAGAAGGACATGACACTGGATTCCCCAATGCTCCATGAGCCATACTCAGAAAAATTCTTTTACCTTGCTTTCCTGATTCCCGTAAGCTAAAATCTGAAGGCAGTCTGTTGTAATAGCCAAGAATTTAACATTTGTTTTGTTGAGCAAGGCAACCATTTTCTGCAGTCCACCGGCTAAACGTACTGCCATTTTAGCTCCTTCTTGATGTAATAAAAGGTTGTGGAGAGTTGTAATGGCATAAAATAATACAGAATCCACTGGTGAACTGGGAAGAAAAAAAAAGCCTCATCAGAAAGGCTGTGATGGCACCCTTCTCCTCCTTAGCTTCAAGCATCCTAACCATGTTTTCTTACCCAAGCATCTTCACCAGGGCAGGAATGCCCCCAGACTTAAAGATGGCCAGCAAGCCCTCACGATGATGAGAAAGATTGTGCAAGGTCCCAGCAGTACAGCGAGCTGTTTCCACATCATTTGTATTCTGCATGGTGCGTACAATAGCAGACACCATCTGAGGAGAACGCATGATGGCGTGTCTGGAAGCTTCCTTTTTAGAAAGCTGATGGACCATAACTGCAGCCTTATTAACCACCACCTATAATGTACAGGAATTAAGAGACAGAATTATGATTTTCAAATACTGATACTGGATAAACATTCTGAGGCTCCTTGAGTTTCCTTTAAAGCAGATTAAAAGCTAGCCATGTCCTTACTTACCTGGTCCTCATCATTTAGCAATTTTGTCAGTTCAGGGATTGCACGTGTGGCAAGTTCTGCATCATCTTGATAGTTAATCAAATTTACAACTGCATGTTTCAGCATCTGTGACGGTTCAGCCAAACGCTGGACATTAGTAGGATGAGCAGCATCGAACTGTGTAGATGGGATCTGCATGCCTTCATCTAATGTCTCAGGGAACATAGCAGCCCGCACCCTCTGAGCTCGAGTCATTGCATACTGACCATCAATATCTGGAAAAAATAAATTCAACACTCACTGTTCATAATTCAGCATTCACCTGAATTTGTGCTATCCTAAGTGGTAAAGGTAACATCACAATCACTCCATGTTTTCTTTACCACACCATTTTATTTAAGCTATTACATACTAACTTTTTCAAGAATCATTCTTAAAATTGCCTTCTAACTTTTATTAAGGCAATAAAATACTTACCAGCTACTTGTTCTTGAGTGAAGGACTGAGAAAAGCCCTGTTCCCACTCATACAGGACTTGGGTGGTATCCACATCTTCTTCCTCGGGATTGCCTTTACCACTGAGAGAAGGAGCTGTGGTAGTGGCACCAGAATGGATTCCAGAATCCAGGTAAGACTGTTGCTGCCAGTGACTAACAGCTGCTTTTCTGTCTGGCTCCATGGCCATGTCCAGCTCCATCAAATCAGCTATAAAAATCAAACAGTATTAGCATTACCACCATGGAGATGTTATATTCATTAAAATATCTGTGATGACCCATTGAAATATTGTTAGAAATAGTCAAATCTGAAAGTCAGCCAAGAATAAACAACGATAGCCAGGATTAGCTCAGTGATGAAATATCTATACTCTTAAGGGACCACCTAACAATTACTCACTGAATTAGTGGAAGAATGGTACTGCATCCAGGCTCCAGAAGCAGTCATCCAGACTAGATTCCTGCTGGTGGCTTGTTTGCTATTTCACCAAGCCATTAGGAGGAGTGAGCAGAAAATGGAGCAAAAGGTAGCCTGACAAGTAAGCAGGGAGAGAGTAAAGCAGGGGGATCTGAGCCAGACTGGGTTAATGGCAATGAAGCAGAGCCCCGATTCAGTAACTAAAGACTTTTGATACAAACCTTGGGTAGCCATTGCCCACACAGGATTTTCAAAACCGTTGTATGGTGTGCTTCAGATACCCTAAAAGAGTTAATCAAGTCATTAGGATTTAAAATTAGTTTGTTTTTAGTACTTTTAAGTCACTAGGATGACCTGCTAAACATCATGGATTATATCCACGAAAAGCCCCCAAATCCCCCTCTACCATGTGAGAGTGAAAGCCAGACTCCATGGTCTCCTTAATACACTCCCCACAGCTCCACCACTGCTGAACCTCTTTTAGTAAACACCTCTTTTTAGGTAGAAATACAAATTACAGTTATTCAGGATGTCAGAAAGCTTAATTATTGTTGAGGATGAAGAAAATTTATAGTGAAAGCCAAGGTAGGAAAAAACTATTCAAATTCAACTCCTCGAATTCCCAAAAGACCTCTCCCCTCTCTTTTTAACTTCTTTCACTGAAAAATTCAGAGATCTTTCTGGTGAGACTGGACATGGAATTTAAAAAAACACTAGATTTTCACTAATGGTTTTTCTTTCCTGACACAATACAAAGACATCTAAAATACAAAACAGGTTTTGCTGACTGGATCAGAACACTGGGTTTGAGATCTTTTACTGACTAAAATTACTTTTCAAATGTAAATCTGCAACACAATAATCACCCTTTTAGTAAAATCTGTCTAGTTCAAATTTATAGCAATGATGTATTATAAATACAACTATTACTGACCAGAATGCTGTTCTGATAATTACAAAAAATATATATATTACAAAAGTACTATATATATAAATACATAATTTATATAAATGTAAATCCTAGCATCTATGTTTACATTTTGGCCTCACTGTGTAATAGGAAAACACTGAATCACACAGGAAACTACTTGCAAATGAGAACTGTGTTTAAAGGCTCACAACCACCAGATATTCCTAATAATAACATTTCCTTTATCACAAAGTATTCCCGTAAACAAGTTTATCTTGCACTACAACTTAACACATTGGTTTACCAATATGTAAAGATATGGACTAAAATATTTAAACATGAAGTGAGTACTCTATCCATGTAAAAAGGAGTTTAAATGTTTAAAGAAGTTGGAAACTACACTCTGAAGTCCTACTTGCTCTACGTAAAGGAAGCATGTGTTAATTATTCCTAAAATTGCTCTTGCGGTACTAGATTTTTATAGCCACAAAGGTCACTTGACATGTAAAGATAACAAGAGTTGTGGATACAATTGTTTAGTGTCCACAGTAGAAACACAACTGATAATCTTTTTTTACATGACAAAAATGAAGGTCAGAAAATAATAAAGGTGATTCCTGTCAATAAGAATCTTTTAAGATACCAAGTGGGATTATGTATTTAATGTTTTGATTCAACAGGACTAGAGTGAGGCATAGAAACCTAAATTTTTAATGAAGATTTCTACAGACCACACTTTAAGAAATACCCATGTTCTCTACTCACTGAAGCTGCATTTTAGCTTTTATTTTATTTTTCCACCTCTCTGGAAACTGAGTGCTCCACTCCAGCTCCCAGGTATATTTCCCGGAAAGGCGACTTAAAAATATGTTCTACATTGGGCTCCTCCTTTGGCTAATGCCACCGGGCTCAGAAACCAGTCACTATGATATACATACAAAATATGCATTAATCAATTGTTTATGTTATTGGTAAGGCTTCTGGTCAACAGCTATCAGTTAAGTTTTTGGCAAGTAAAAAGTTACACGCAGATTTCAGACTGTGCAGGGGTTGTGCCCCTAACTGCTACATTGTTCAAGATTCAAGTGAATATGGCTTTAAGGAAAAAAAAATTATAGTATTGTCTCCTTGTTGATGTAAAGACAAGACATTTAACCATGTTACTGGGTAAAATCTGTTTATGGGGACTGACCTATATATTTTGACCATAATTTATAATGATTCAATGGAAAAAAAGCAAGTTCCTATTCCAAACTTACGATATCAATTTATATGTTGGGGTCTTGTAAATACTATTATTTTTATAGTACTTTAAAATTTATGGAGCATGCATAAAAATTATTCTTGCTCTTCACTACAATTCTATGTAGTGAGGGAAGCCAAGTGTCATTCCAACAGGTTGAGAAATAGAAATAAGCAGGAAGGAAAACGGGGATCTACATAATTAACAGTATATACCAACTCACTCCCACATTATTCTGCAGACAAATCCAACTTACCAAAAATATGAGAACTATTCACTTTAGAAATTTCTTTAGAAATTGAATATACTATCCAAAGAGAAGTAGGCCAGAATCTTGCCCAAAAAGAAAGCCTTCTTCATTCTTCCTATGGACAGCACTTTCAGCTCAAGGGCTGGCTCCTCTCCACCACACCCTCCCAATCATCAGGGGCCCAATCCTAGAGCTCCCAATTAACCAAGGCTTACCAAATACATCAGGAAAACCTTCAAAATCAAAGGAAAAAGTTCAAGAAAAACCAACAGAAAAACTGACTCCAGAGTAACACAGAATTTTAAAATAGGAGTAAGGGTGGGGAAGGAAACACATTCGTTTCAATTACCCTCAAAAAGACTGGCGATAATAAAAGTTCACTAGATAACCAAAGTTGAGGAAAAAAACTCCTAGAGCATAAAGGAGAAAGATGCTCAATATAAAAAGAAACAAGATGATTGATCTAGGGGATCAAAGCTCCACCTAAAAGGCATTTCAGAAAGAATTAGGGGAAACAAAAATGGGGAGAAGTCCATTACATACCAACTTAAGATAAAGGGGGGGGGGGGGAGATGCTAACGAATCATGATGTACTAAATGTTCCTAGATACAAGTGATCACTAAGTACAAACTACATTAGAATCCTCTGGGTCTTGCCAGCTTTATCCCCACCAAGTGGTGCTTTTACAAATAAAGAGGGTGATCAGGATTGCCCATTTATCCAATTTAGTGAGGTAATGGATACATACATCCTTCCTTTTTCTTTTTGTTATTTAAACATGTATTCTTTCCAGTTACCTCAAAAATCTTTTTTTTTTAATTTAAAAATCTATAAAGGTTTAACAAGATATGGGATAGAAAAAATATATATCCTCTATATATAATAATAATTTCTATTTAGGTGAAAAGTTCAACCTGATCCATATCTTTATTCAAAGTATTACTTTTGAGTAATTTTTCCTTCAGCTTTTCTAATATGACTACTTAAACATTCTAGGTTTTTCTTTTTCATTAGGAAAAAATTCAAATATGCAGGAAAGTAGACACAATTATCTAATGAACACTCACATCACCTCAATGACCATTAATAATATGTAATATTTGTGCCCTCCTACAGAATAATTATAAAGTTAATTACATAATTCATTCATTACGTGGCTACAAAAAGGATGGTGTTTCTTGCAAACAATTTTTATAAAAGACTAGCCTTACTAGCTGCTACTCAATTTCACAAGGAGTGAACTGGAGCCTCTACTTCACCTAGTGTACTTGAAACAGCCTTCTGTCAGTCTATGTGAGAATTCTTGACATGATACATGTTTTACACTAAAGTTTACTTCTCCAGTTTCCATTAGGACAAATTATATTACCTTATATGTCACAAAACTCAAGTATTACTAACTAGGAGTGACTTTGCTATGTAAAAATAAAGCAGGGATGCCTGGGTGGCTCAGTGGTTGAGTGTCTGCCTTTGGCTCAGGGCATGATCCCAGGATCCAGAATCCAGGATCGAGTCCCATATCGGGTTCCCTGACGGTAGCCTGCTTATGTCTCTGCCTGCTTCTGTCTCTGCCTCTCTCTCTCTCTCTCTCTCTCTCGTAGGTCTCTCACAAATAAATAAATCTTTAAAAAAAAATAATAAAGCAGATCTATTATAAAGCCTCAGTTTTATACTGGCAGTTCATACCAACAATTCACTTTCCAATATCCTGTACTAGAAGAACCAAAGCCAATCACTAACTGTTTTCAAGTAAGAAAGCACAACTCTATTCAGGAGCATGATAAATTTATGAAAAATCCTCAGGGATTAAAAACAGTTCTAAGTAAAACTTGCTTTGTAAATCTAAAAGCACATACATACACATTTTTATTAACTGTCACTACTAAAACCTTGCCCGTTAAAAAATGTATAATCTCAAATCTTCCTGTTTGGGCACTTTTCATTCATCACTAACACTTCTAAATCACAACTCAAATCTAATTTCCTTCCTACTTTTACTCCTCAGCTATGTCTTTGTGTATTCAGAGAGGAGAGGAGTCTTCCTACACCCGCCAATAAAAAACAAAGTTTCAATGCCACTTTTGCTCCTCCAAAAGTCCTAACATTAATGCCCTTTGTAGTATCTTTAAATACATAGGTGTAAAAATGGCTATGAGAAAAAATATGAACTGCCTGTGACTAGGAAAAATTAAGACATTTCTCAAATGATCTCTTTTCTTCATTTTATGGTCTTCTCTATTCTCTATCCTACTTATAAAGTAATATATACACTTAGCATAAAGTAATGTTTTTGTCATTCCCATAATAATGATACTCACGGTTAATGACATTCTGGTAAATTCAGTATTTTACTAAACTTACTATTAGGTATACTTTCTTTCTTTTTTTTTTTTTTAATTAATTTTATTGGTGTTCAATTTACCAACATACAGAAAAACACCCAGTGCTCATCCCGTCAAGTGTCCACCTCAGTGCCCGTCACCCATTCCCCTTCCAACACCCGCCCTCCTCCCCTTCCACCACCCCTAGTTCGTTTCCCCGAGTTAGGAGTCTTTATGTTCTGTCTCCCTTCCTGATATTTCCCAACATTTCTTTTCCCTTCCTTTATATTCCCTTTCACTATTATTCATATTCCCCAAATGAATGAGAACATACACTGTCCTTCTCCGATTGACTTATTTCACTCAGCATAATACCCTCCAGTTCCATCCACGTTGAAGCAAATGGTGGGTATTTGTCGTTTCTAATGGCTGAGTAATATTCCATTGTATACATAAACCACATCTTCTTTATCCATTCATCTTTCGATGGACACCAAGGCTCCTTCCACAGTTTGGCTATTGTGGCCATTGCTGATAGAAACATCGGGGTGCAGGTGTCCCGACGTTTCATTGCATCTGAATCTTTGGGGTAAATCCCCAACAGTGCAATTGCTGGGTCGTAGGGCAGGTCTATTTTTAACTCTTTGAGGAACCTCCACACAGTTTTCCAGAGTGGCTGCACCAGTTCACATTCCCACCAACAGTGTAAGAGGGTTCCCTTTTCTCCGCATCCTCTCCAACATTTGTTGTTTCCTGCCTTGTTAATTTTCCCCATTCTCACTGGTGTGAGGTGGTATCTCATTGTGGTTTTGATCTGTATTTCCCTGATGGCAAGTGATGCGGAGCATTTTCTCATGTGCATGTTGGCCATGTCCATGTCTTCCTTAGGTATACTTTTAATATAAACATAGGAAACTCCTAGTATTTTAGACCCTTAAAATATTTTCATCTGCACTGTATAATGTATCTGTACTGTAATTTAACCATATCTCCCATTCTTGAATATTTAAGTTTGTCCTCCCCCATTTAGTTTGCTATTCAAACAATGCTGAACAAACATGTTTCCATATAAATGATTCTCTTAGTTTCTTGCACTTCTCTTCCACATTAGGATTGCTCCAACTACTGGGTTAAAAGTTAAAGAACTTACAAGGCATTTGATACATAGCTCCATAATACTGATGGAGCATAAGCAGGCAATTTTCACAGAAGGCCCTCTATGAGTGGCCAGCCTACCAAGATGTGAGCAGCATCAACCGTTACCTCAGGATAGTCTGTAATAGCCACATCCAACCATCTAATGTACACCCGACCCCACCTAGAAAGTTCTAAATTCTGAAGTTAAATGCTTAATTTTTTTTATTTGCCAACATGTAGCCTTTCTGACTTGCCACATTCTTAATGTAGTTCTTTTATATTTTTATAGAGTACATGTATACCTTGTATGTAAGAAACTCCTTGAATAATCATTGATAGCATATTTAGGCCTCTTGTGTCTGATAATATGACTTTACTATTTAAAATAATTCAACTATGGTAATTTCTTTTGCACTTCTAATATATGCTCAATCTCACCAATGAGGAGCTTCACACAGCATCTTTGATCAGTAACAATCCTAAAATAGTCCTGATCCTTTAGAAAAAAAGAAAATGTTTTAAAACACACTTTCACTTTATCCACTCTAAGAACAAATCACTACTACAAAAAGCAGATAGTTTTTCTCCAGCCCATATTAATATAGGCAACCAAAAAAGATATTTTAAAACAGTTATTTCAAAGTACATAAGAAATAGCCTTTACCTACACACACATTTTTATAGTTACCAAATATAATTTTATGTCAGCTAAGTTAAAGAAACAAAATGTTTAATACTGTTTATGCAGTAAAAGTACAAAGGTGACATGCTAGCTTTTTAATACCTGGGTGCAAAGGAAATCAGGAAGGAAGGGTATTAAAGATGGCTTCAACTTTTCAGCATTTTTTTTTAAATCAAATAAATACAGCAAAATTACGTAGGTCTCTTAATCTGAGTCACCATGATTACATGGCTGTTTGTTAAATGTAACATTTAACACATTCTGCATAGCAAAAATAACTGATTGAAAATAAAATGGGGAAATAGCTCTTACTGGCATTTCAGATAAACTCCAAATATGATTTTAAAATAAATCTTTGTACTTTAATCTTTTCAATTAACTGTCCAAAAAAAGACACAAGTATTTCATGTATACTTTTGTTAAACTAGCTAATAAACCTTACAAACTCAAGTCTCAAAGATGAGAATAAAATAAATATTCCTGTTTCCTTAAAGAGGCAGCAGTCACAAAGCTTAAACAGGCTACGAGTCTATTTTAGAAGGCTAAAGACTATAAGCTCTGCAGGAGGGTCTGTTCCCATTACTGAAAATCCTATTTTTCTCCAGTTCACAAAAATGATGATTAGCTAAATACTTTTAAACTTGAGGATGTTCTCTGTTAAGACTCTAGAGACCCCTTTTACACTCATTTTAAGTTACAGTGTGATAAGGCTGCACAGAAAATGGTTAGGCTAAGTTTTTAATAAAAGGGGCCATTATACACAAATTCCTTTATACAAAGAGATTAGTAAAACATAATCGCAAAAAGATCTCATTCATAAAAGCAGCTATAAAAACAAAGTACACACAAGAGGTAAACTTTTGTATTATACAAAGACACTGTTGGTTTTCTCTTACTTAGTACAAATTTAATGTACCCCCCCCCCAAATTCTCAGATTTCTTCAGCAGTGAAAATGAATGATTCTTAAGTTCATCTGGAATTGAAGTATAAAGATAATAATAATAAAAAAAGACTGAAATAACTATCAGATACTAAAATACATTATAAATCAACAGCCACAGCAATTAAAGATCTGTGTATTTGGGATATGAATGGCTAAGAGAGTACTGTGATCAGACAACACCAAGATATAATATGGTAATTTAATAAATGAAAGAGGTAATACTTCAAGTAACGGGAGGCAGGATTATGTATTAGGTGGGCTTATCTTCTAAAAAAATTTCTTTTATCCTGTTTTCATCTATTTTTATTTCACTATATTAAAATTAAACCTACATTCATCATCAAATATTTACATGTAGGAAATAAAGCAATGAGATAAAACAAGATATATTAGCAAGGGCAGTATATACAGAAATAAACAATGGTAAGAAGCCAAATATAAGCATGACTTGAAACTCTGAAACCAGAAGGATCATTTGTGTACATAAGATGTTTAAATTCTACGCAAAAAACCCACTGCATACAAAGTCATTTAAAAAATGACATGCTGATCACAAGACAGGTGAATATGATTAAAGACATTAGTATGCAAAGAACTAAGGAAAATTATTAAGAAAATAAAAATCAGAGGAAGAGCAGGAACCATCGTTTCAAAGGAAAAATAGAAAACAAGCAATAAATATACACATATAATTGAAACTAATTTCTTTTTTGCTTATCCAACTGGCAAAGATTGAAAAGATTAATACCCACTGCTAAGAATATACAGTTGACCCTTGAACAACAAGGATTGGAACTGCATGGTCCACTTATATATGATTTTTTTTTTAATCATGATGCATGTACTCTTTAATCCTCACCTCTAATTTCACCCATCCCCACCCCCCATTCTGATAACGATCAGTTTGTTTTCTACGGTAAAGAGTGTTCCTTGGTTTGTCTCTTTTTTTTTCCCTTTGCTCATTTGTTTTTTCAAATTCCACATGAGTGAGATCATATGGTATATCGTTCTCTGACTTATTTCACCTAGCATTATGCTCTTTAGCTCTCCATGTTGTTGCAGATGGCAAGATTTCATTCTTTTTAGGGCTGAATAATATTCCATTATATATATACTACATCTTTATCCAGTATCTATCAATGGACACTTGGTCTGCTTCCATAGTTTGGCTATTGTAAATAATGCTGCTATAAACATAGGGGTGCATATATCTTCTCAAATTTGTATTTCTGTTTTCTTTGGGTAAACACCCAGTACTGGAATTACTAGATCATAAGGTAGTTCTATTTTTAATTTTTTGAGGAAACTCCATACTGCTTTCCAGTGGCTATACCAGTTTGCATTTCCACCAACAGCGCAAGGGGGTTCCTTTTTCTCCACATCCTTGCCAACACTTGTTTCTTGTATACATGGATTTTTTTATAGTACAGTACTGTAATAAATGTGTTTCCTCTTCTGATTTTCTTCACATTTTCTTTCCCGTAGCTTACTTTATGGTAAGAATACGATATACAATACATACAACAAACTTTTAATCATCTGTTTATATTGGTAAGGCTTTTTTTTTTTTTGTTTCTATAAACAGTAGGCTATTACCAAGCTAAGCTTTGGAGGAATCAAAGTTATACAGAGACTTTGGACTGCATGGGGTCTGATGTTCCTAATTCCCACGTTATTCAAGAGTTAACTGTAGTTAAACTGGCAGAAACTTTTTGGAAGTTGGCACTACCCATTAAATATAAACACCCTCTCACTCTGAAATTCCATTTTTATTTATTTTTATAATTTTTAAAAAAGATTTTATTTATTTATTCATGAGAGATACAGAGAGAGAGAGAGAGAGAGAGAGAGGCAGAGACACAGGCAGAGGCAGAAGCAGGCTCCATGCAGGGAGCCTGACGTGGGACTTGACCCTGGGTCTCCAGGATCACGCCCTAGGGCCAAAGGCAGGCACTAAACCTCTGAGCCACCCGGGCTGCCCCCATTTTTAAAATATAAATGTAATCTGCAGGAATATTCACAGAAGCATGCCAACAGGTCTACACAGTGAAGCATTCATAGAAATTGTTGGATATTACCCAAATGCTCCTCAACAAGGGAATAAATAAAAATAATTTATCCATTAAATGAAATGTATTTTCATAACTGAACAAATTTAACACCTTTCATGTTACTGGCATTGCAATAACAGTGACGAAGAGTCACAGAATCAAGCTCATACATCTAGTAAAGCTTGCATTATTAGAAATTTAAGCAATAAAAACAAAACTTAAAGAGAACTGTTGTGAAGGAAATAAAGAAGGTGAGAACAGTGACTGGCTGAGGAGAAGGGCAACTCTAGGTAACAGTGAGGTATGATGGAGGAACATTTGAGCAGAAGAGGAGTTGCAGCCAGCCAACTAAAGAAGGGGAAGAACACTTCATGCAGAGAAAATGTGTAAAGAAAGGTATGAACTTTGGGAAAGGTACTACAGATCACCAGCATAATGAGAAGTGAGGGAACTATGAAACGAGGAAAAGACCAGATCAATAAGGATGTTGAATGAAATCCAAAGTGCACTAGGAAGCCACTGGAGGTGAATGTACTATGATTTAGGCCTTTTACAGTTCACTCTAGTGTCTGTATGTTAAAAAGATGGTAGGGCACCTGGGTGGCTCAGTCAGTTAAGTACCTGACTCTTGGTGTCAGCTCAGGTCATGTTATCAGGGTATTGAGATCAAGCCCTGCATCAGGCTCTGCACTTAGCAGAGTCTGCTTGAGATTCTCTCTCTCCCTCACCTTCTGCCCTTCCCCCTGCTCTCACTTTCTCTCTTTCTAAAATAAGTAAATGAAAATCCTTTAAAAAGAAAAAAGATGACGAGAGACCAAAAGAAAAGCAGGGAAGCCAATCAGGAAGCCACTAGAAATTGTACATCATCTAAGTGAGAAGGGGTAGTGGATAACTATGTAGCCATTAGAAAGAATGAAAAAAGATACATAGGGAAAAAAAATTCAACACATATTTAATATGCACAGCATTTGCAAATTTTAAGATATCGTTAAATACACTCCCAGAATTAAATTTATATAAAGAAAACATTAGTATTAGAAATGATGCCTGCCCAAGAAAACTTATCATTTAGCCCCATTATGTGTTAACCAGTGATAGCATTAAGGAAATGTTTTTAAGCATAAAAGCTAAGTGGCCTATAAAAAATACTTTCTGCTAAAGAAATGTGGAACCTTCTCAGCCAACCATTAGTATCTCAAGGCAAAACAACAACAAAACCAAAAAACTTTAAAAAAGACATTCTCTGGAAAAATGTTTCTGAAAGCAAGGAAATCACACTTACTGCATTTCAAAATATTTTGACAAATGAAATTTAATTTTATCAATAATTTTCCTATTTTCAGTAATTTAATACAGATTTTCATTCAGTTCTTTTTCTATCAAAATGGCACTATTCTAAGCATCACAATGTAATGACAGATTTGACGGACTTATTTTAAATATATTTTAGGATAATTTTAGCATAATTTTAGGATAATTTTTTTAACATAATTTTAGAATATTGCCTTGTAGTATCTGGTAAACATCTAATTCTGCCCTTGACATATTTAATATTGTATCATATTTAAATGCTTAATAATTCTAGTTCTGAATCTAATGTTACCTCACTGAATCTTCCTAGAAACCTTATAATGTCTACATCATTTGCCAAATTATCAGATTAAAAGCCTGACTAGCAGCAGTTAATTTCAGAGTATAACTAATAAACAGCTCAGTATTTCACAATGTTGCAGATCAATGCAAGAGAAAGGTTAGAAAAAAATACATTCTTCCAATAGATTACAAGAAAAAGAAATCCGTCTAAGATGTGAATCATTATATGCTTCATACTTTGACTCTGTGCCTAGCTAGATAGCACTACTGCTGATAAAAAAATGAAAAATTTTCAAACATGAGTATATTATGCCAAGGAGATAGGAGTTTCTTTCAAGAAAGAATTTATTTCTAGATGTTAATCTCCAGGTTCAGGTTATAGACAGAATTAATGGCAGGGACTCACTGACTTCTAGAAGTAATTAATGCATTGCTTTATATTCCTTAGTAATAACCTTCCTCTTTTTCACTTGTTATAAGTTTCCCACCATACAGCACACAGGCCTTAAAAAAAAAAGTTCAATATGTGAACTCTGTGAGGGCTAGGGCTGTATCTTTAGTTTCTCATTGTAACTAACAAGTGCTTAGCACATAGTAAGTTTTTAAATATTTGATGGACTGAATGTGCCCATAAGAAAATGTTTAAAAACTAAGCCTTAGGAAAAATGAAATGCAATATAAGGCTATAGCCAACAATTAGGTATAACCTACGACACTTCGTAAATGCCTTTAGGAACATGAATTTATGAAAAGTGTATCTTATCTGAAACAGGTCAGCAAACTTTTTCTGTAAAGGGCCAGATAGTAATTATTATAGGCTTTGTAGACCATAAAACTGGACTACACCAAAATAAAAAGCTTTGGGCAGCAAAGGAAACCACCAACAAAATGAAAAGGCAACCTACTAAATGGTAGAAAATGTTTTGCAAATGATATATCCAATAAAGGCTTAGTATCCAAAATATATAAAGAACTTACACAACTCAAGACTAAAAAAGCCCCCAAACGTCTAATTCAAAACTAGACAGAGGACCTGAACAAATATTTTTCCAAAGAAGATCTACATATAGCCAACAGACACATCAAAAGATGCTCAACATCATTAATCACCAGGGAAATGCAAATCAAAACCACAATGTGTATCACCTCACACAAACCAGAATGGCTAATATCAAAAAGACAAACAATAAGTGCTGGCAAGAATATAGAGAAAAGGAAACCCTTGTTCACTGTTGGTGGCAGCGGAAATTGGTGCAACCACTGTGGAAAACAAAACAGTATGGAAGATTCCTCAAATAATTACAAGTAGAAGTATCATATGATCCAGTAACTCCACAACCAGATAGGTATTCAAGGAAAACAAAAACACTACTTGGAAAAGATATATGCACCCCATGTTCACTGCAGCATTATTTACAAGAGTCAAGATGTGGGAGCAACCTAAATGTCCATCCACAGGTGAATGGATAAATATGTGGTATATACACAAACACAATCGAATATTAACTCAGCCATTAAAAAAAAAAAAAAAAAAAGGAATCTTGCCATTCATAACAACATGGATGCACCATGCAGGAAGTATGCCAAGTGAACTAATTCAGACAAAGAAAAATACCGTATGATTTCACTTTTATGTGGAATCTAAAAAACAAATGAACAAAAAAACAAACACTCATAAATAAGGGGAACTAGTGGTTGCCAGAGAGAGGGAAGGAGTGGCGGATGGGTGAAATAGTTGAAGTGGATTAAGTAACAAATTCCCAGTTATATATTTGCATTTTTTTCTCAGTTATAAAATAAATACAACCCAGAGATGAAAAGTATAGCATTGGAAACATAGTTGATAATATTGTAATAGTGTTGTATGGTGTCAAACAGTGACTAGGCTTATCATCATGAGCAGTGAGTAATGTACAGAACTGTCAAATCACTATGTTGTACACATGAAACACAACACTGTATGTCAACTATACCTCAACAATAAAAATGTTTTTTTAAAAAAGATCTTTGTTGCAACTACTCAACTATTACAGTGGGAAAACAGTCACAGACAATATGCACACTAACAAGCATGGCTGTATTCCAATAAAACTTTACTCATGGAAACTGCAAATTTGCAATGTCATGTAGTTTCACATGTCATAAGATCTTGTCCTTCTTTTGGCTTTTTAATCAGCCCTTAAAAAAATATAAAAATTATTCTTAGTTCTCAGGCCATACAAAAACAGGTGGAAGACAGTAGCTGCCCATTCTCATCTATTTATTACATACTTTCACTGAGAATAAAAAATGAGTTTATATTTTAATTAACTATGTTAAACCTAACGTGAAGACAAGTAACAGAAAGTGGTTTTAAGTAAGTGAATAGGTTACTGAGGTCATATACTGCCTCTGCCTGTATCTTCAGAAACAGGTTATATGAAAAACTAAACTGGAACAAATGACATATGAACGCCACATCAAGACCATTTATTTGGGAAAAACATTTCAGGCTGTTAAAAACAGCACGGACTAAACCAGAATTCGGCTTCAAGGTATGTATGCCTCTTAAATTTTTTTTTTCTATGAAGACCTCCAAGTTTGTTTGAAGGACCTTTTCAACTGGCTACCAGATCCTTCCAATGGTTTCAACCTGGAAATTTAAAAAATAGAGAGGACTCTGCGCCATCCCCATGGTTCTCTAACCCAGGAGAGCTGGGATAGGACTCTGGCATTGCATTTTTAAATGTTAAAAATGCCATACATGTTGCTGACACTGCAAAGGGCTACCACTGCAGAAGAAGCATATGATCTAACTCTTATGTATATATTAGTCAGCAACTCAACTTAAGTATAAAACGAATGTGACTTCACAGAGTAACCACACGATGAGCTCCTTAAGAAACACGTCATCAAAAAAAATAGAAATAAAAATAAACACCTCATCGTTAAGACAACACAGATTCTTACTGTAATCTGCTTTTTAAAAAAGATTTTATTTATTGAGAAAGAGTGGAAGCGAGTGCACAAGCAGGGGAGAGGCAGAGGGTAAGGCAGAGAGAGAATCTCAAGCATACTCTAGGCTAAGCACCAGAGCCCCACATAGGGCTCGATCAATCTCAGGACCCTGAGACCATGACCTGAGCTAAAATCAAGAGTTGTATGCTTAACTGACAGCCACCCAGGCCCCCTGATTCTTAATCTTTAGCAATCTTCTATACCCCACCATGCACATGAAGTTTATGTCACTCTCCCAAACAAAGCACAGTTTTGCTGCCTTTGACAGCCTTACCATAGTAACAGATTTCATAATCATGAGACTCTCATATTTAGGAAGAGTAGCAAATTACACAGAGTGAGCTAGAAAGCTTTTACTTCCAAAATGTGACTACTTTTATTATCTCAATACAAAAAAAAAAAACAAAAAAAAACAAAACAAAAAACCCTTCAAGGAATAGCTCTAAATCTCTGTTCTATTTTTAGTCCAAAAATACACTAGTATTTTTGGACGAGTGAACCTGGAGGTATACAGAATGCCTCACTGGTATATTATCTTGTTTTCTTGATTTGCCAATTCGTGATGTTAATCACGATTTTCTGTTCCACAAGTTTCCCAACAATTCCTTCATTTTCTCAACAGTTCAAGAACATTGTAATATCAATGGCATAAATATATGTATAAATTTAATTTATTCAACAAATGTTTATGCAAATGCTACATGCAAGGAGGTGTAATAGATTCTGGGTAGACAGTGGCAATTAAAACACACATGGTCCTTGAATCCTTGATAGGGAGACAGATAATAACTGAATAAACAACTGCAAAGAGCTATAGGTGTATAACTAAGCAACAAGTGGGAGAAGGGAGTAGAATGACACGAGGAAAGTGGAAGGTTCCTACTTAAGAGTGGCCAAAGGCTTCTTGACGGTAACATTCAAAAGCAGAGACCTGAAAAAGGATGTAAAACACAGCATGTAAGGAATAGAGCAGAACATTCCAGAAACAAGAAATAACATGTGAAGAAGCCCAGAATCATGAAGACCTGATCACTTTTAAGAACAAAACCTTGAAACCAGAGTGTTTAATTATAGTGGAAAAGTGAGTACAATGAGATGAGGCTGAAAATAGCCAAATCATGTAGGGCTCTCTTGCCTTTCATAAGGAATTCATTTTTTTCCCCTAAGTGCTACTGAAAGTCCATGAAAGGTTGCAAGCTGGTAAATAAGAAAATCCCATTGAGTTTTTAAAGATTTTACTTTACTTGAGAGAGTGAGCACGTGCAGGGGAAGGAGAAAAAGGGGAGGATGGGGAAAGAATCTCAAGCAGACTCCCGCTGATCTCAGAGCTTGAGGTAGGTCTCAATCCCAGGACCCTGAGATCATCACCTGAGCAGAAACCAAGTGTGTATGTGAATGCTTAATTGACTGAGCCACCCAGATGCCCCAAGATCCACTGAGTTTTTAAAAACTGATTTTGGTTATAATGGAAAAAACTGAAAGGGGACAAGAAATAAAGAAAGGAAACCTATAAAGAAACTATAATAAATAGTCCAGGTGATAGATGGTGGTGGCTTAGGGTAGTCACACAAAGCACAAAAAATACCTACACTGAAGACAAACTCTAAAGTTTGATAGAGTACTAGTACTCTATCCAAAGATAGATTACAATAGGCTGGTTATAATAAATGAGAGAAATTAAAGTAGTATAAGAGGCATTAAAGAAGAATCTTGGGGATGCCTGGGTGGCTCAGTGGTTGAGTGTCTGCCTTAAGCTCAGGGTGTGATCCTGGAGTCCTAGGATCGAGTCCCACATCGGGCTCCCTGCATGGAGCCTGCTTCTCCCTCTGCCTATGTCTCTGCCTCTGTCTCTCTGTGTCTCTCATGAATAAACAAATAAAATCTTAAAAAAAAAAAAAAGAAGAACAAGAATCTTGGGTATCTGGGTTGTACAATTAGGTTGTGATACTGAGTTTATCCAATAAAGGGGAAGAGAAGGGGGAATATTTCTAGAACTCCACTGTCCAATACGGTACCTACTTGTCACATGTGGTTATTTACACTTACATCTTATTTTATTTTAAAAAAATGTAGTTTCTTCAGATTACCATATTTCAAATGCTCAATAGCCACATGTTACCATACTGGACAACCACCACAGAAAATTCAACCGGTGAGTGCTGTCACAGAAGGAAAAATGAAAAAATAAATTTAAAAAAAGATACCAAATGTTAAGTAGTCCAGCAAGACTAAAGCTAAAAAGCATTCACATAGTTGGGTCAACACGCAGGTCCAATAGGGAGCTCTATGGAGCATATTTACTGGAATAACGAAAGCAGAACATGAACTGGAATGGGAGATGAAAAGTGGAGACAAATCCATAGGGACACACTGTGAAATGGAGCAGTGAAATAAATGGGGCATTAGCTGGAGGAAAATAAAGGGTGTCCAATTCTAGAACATTCCCCCAGCCAACAAACCTTTATTGAACACCTGTAACTTCCAGACACTCTTCTGGGTACCAGGGACACAAAATTAAGACAAGACCAGGAGAGGAAGAAAGAACAAACAATGTTACTTCAGAGTATAATTAAATGCCACAAACCAAATAAAAGAATATGATGAAATGAAAACGAGTGAACAGAAAGACCTCAATGTGGAAGTGATATCTGAACATGAGCCATAAATGGCAAGAAGGAACCATCTCTGCAAAGGTCTGGAATATCCAAATGAGGTAATGATTCACTCAGCACTCATTTACCAAGTAACTACTATGTAGTATGACATTAGGCACTGGGAAGGAAACAGTCAAGGACACAGACAAAAATCCGTCTTTCTGGAGCTTACATTCTGGTAGGTTAAGAAAAAAGAAAACAAAAATAAAATGTTGTGTTATCTATTATGTTACAGAGTGATAAAAGATAAGAAGAAACATAAAGCAAGAAAGGAGATAGGAAGTTAGGGAAGGACTATGATTTTAAGACAGGACGGCAAGAAAAAGCCTGAAAGAGGTGAGGAAGGGAACCACGTTAGGAGAGCAAGCTTGACCAGTTGGAGCAAAAAACTAAGCACAGAAGAGGAGGGGGAAAGTAGTAGGTGATAGTGCTGAAAAGAGGGGCTTGTGCCTTTCCTGAATGAGATGGTAAGCACCTGGAGGTTTCTGGACAGAAAAGTTACATGATCTATTGCTTTAAAAGGATTACTTTGGCTACTGTGTTCCTCTACATTTTAGAGGAACAAAGGTGTAAGCAGGGAGACCTGTGAGAAAGCATGTGCAGTAATCCAGGCAAATGATTACAATGGCATGGCTATGGTAAGAAATGATGAGGTTTGGGATATTTTCAAAGGGAGAACACACAAGATTTGCAGACAGGGTTTAGTTATACTGTGTGAGTCAAGGACAATCAGGTTAGAAGCTTGAGTAACCAGAAAGAATCCGTTGCATTTAGGAACTAAGAGAAGCAGCCTTAGGGGAAACTAGGAACTCAGTTTTAGATACGTTAAGTTTGTGATGTTTCTTAGACACCCCTAATTTTTTTCAAAATAGTTAGATATTAGCATTAGAGTTCAGGGGAGAAACCCATACTAGGGATATAAATTTGTAAGTTATCAGCAAATTAATGTTATCTGTTTAAAGCTGTGAAACTAGGTTGTTGTTTCTTTTTTTTAAAAAAAAAGGTGGTCCTAAAACAAACTCTTAGCCACATGAACAAAGAGGTCGGAGAGAGAACAGAAAAAGTAAAGGAGACTAAGAAGGAACTGCCAATGAAGTACAAAGAAAACCTGCTAGCAGACACGGTGGCCTAGAAGCCAAAGAAAAAGTGTTTCAAGCAACTATGCCAAATGTTACTCATAGAATAAATGAAATGAGGACTAAAATTTTTTAATAATGGTTGCTGGTAGCGGCTCAAAAGAAAAGTGTATATAAGCAAATTTTTTCAAGGTATTTTGTGTAGGTGGTGTGTGAATAGGGAGACAGGAAGAAAAGTGTTTTAAAATGAGATAAACACTACAGTTCATCCACAGTGACAGAGAAAGTAAAGGGAACAGTCACAGATATGGGAACATGCAGGAATCCTTTCAATTATTCAATATGCTTAGTGAAATAGAAAGCAAGGGCATTAGATGAGTGAGAAAAGGGGAGGAGGTACTGGGATGTTTGAGAAAAAAAGAAATACAGTCATAAAAGAGGGTGAACTAACAGAACAGAGACCATTGGGCATGAAGCCAGAAAGGGATGAAGTTGTTGAGAGTATATACAAGAAAGTGATTATGATTCAACATGAAATTTCAGCTAGATATAAGTGAGGGTGAAGGATACGGAAAAGCTTGGATAGATTATAGGTTCTGGTGGAGCCGAAGGACTGTTAGAATTCAAAGTATTTACCAGAGGAATAAGACAGCAGGACACTTGAAATGAGATTGGGGAGGCAAGGTATTCTAAGACCTGACAATGGCAACATGTGGACGAAATTTAGAGTGAAAAATAAGATCACTGGAGAACAAACCAAGGAACTAATAAATAGGCCAGAATATTGGAAGCATCTTTTTTATCAAGCCAGACCAGGACACCATAAGCAGCTTGTGCCAGATTATAAATCAACACACTATTTCCTTTGTGGAAAAAAAAAAAAAAAAAAAAGACTTGCTACGAAAAAAGTCAACTGTACTCAACTAGTGAATTTGGTGACAGGTGATTTAGATTCTGGCACAAACCCCTTATCATAATCCATACTAGTAACAAACCGTTCAGACCAGATGACATTTTGAGTATCACTTCTCTACACGAACACTGATATCACCAAGAATTATGACAGAAATAAAGACGACAGTGAGCCAAGCTAATAAAGTGTTCAAGGAAGGAGGGAGAGGACCCTCACTTTTTCTTCTTCTCAAACATCCCAACACTTCCCCCAGGAAGTTGGTAGATGACTGAAATAAAGAGTGGTAGTGAGTAGTATAATTTGATGGCATGAGAGTCAAAGTCTGGAGTTCTGGAAAATAATGGTTAAGACGTGACAATGAGAAATAAAAACACTTTCTCTACCTCTTGGTTTAGTAGTAAAAGGTGTGCAAAAAAGGTACTGGGAAAGCTGTAAGCTCAGGGAAGAAGCCAGGTTACAGTGGGAGTAAAAAAGAGAAGGGAACATTCCCAAAATATGCTGAAAATAAAAGGGGTTTGCTGATGACTATGAGTTATAGAAGGCACACTGAGTGAATTTCAGGAGGATGATAAAAGGTGGCAGATGGGAGACCAAAAAAGCAATGAGATTAGAATCTGGAGGGACAAGGCTAACACAGAAAAATCAGGTATAATAACTAAAAAACAAAACCCTTGAAAAGGCATGGGTCAGGACTGGCCTCTAACCAAGATACACTATTTCCTCCATTTTAAAGATGGACACTTGATGCAGATTGACAGAGTGGTGAAGGAGTTCCTGCTTAGCTTCAGATGGGCGAGATGGGACTCACGAAGAGTGGAGAAGGTTAAATAGTCTTCCTGTCTTAAGAGCTTTCTAGAGAAATGTAATATGATCTGGGGTATAAGGCAGAGGGAGAAACCCGAGGCCCTTCAGCATAAAGCCAGGGTAGTCTTCAAGCATAATTAGTAAGTATTCTTTAAAAAAAAAAAAAAAATCAAATTTTCATATTTCCCAGCTTCCACTTTTGGAATACCAATTTAACTATCATTACTCTGCCTCACAACTGACCCCCAATCTTCAGATATTCCAAGACTTTTAATCTCTTAAACTTTCTAACCCCTCACTTCTTATTCAATGGGAAACAGAATCAGATTGGCACTGATTCAGGACCCAGGAAAAATGACAGCAGAATTAAGGTAGGAAATAATGACATACAGGACAACTATCAGATACAGAATAACGGTTTTACTACATGAATGGATCACAGAAATATTCATAATTAGAAAAACAATATAAACTTAATTTCACAGTCTCATGTGGCTTTTCCAACAGAATATCTTCTATATAAAAAAATAACGAAGAGTTGCCAGAAGAGAGACTAAACTTACTAACCTAACCGAAGAGTTCTATGTTCACACATACTAGGGTTTCCTGTAACATTTAATGTCTTCTCTTATATCTAACTCAACTATTAAGTAGATTGAAGTAATGTCTGACACTGCTGCAATCTTTCAGCAGCTCAGAAGAGAATTTAACTGTCTAAGCCAACACTTTCTACACAGCGGAATGGAATACAACTTGGGAATCTCCACAGTTAGATAGAAAAATGTTTCCAAGAAGCCCTTGTTCCTGTTTTACACATATGGCATTCATCTAGTATCTGGGAAAACTCAAAGACAGACTCACTCCCTACATCCTTACCCCCAAACCACTTAATTATACTTAAAAAAAAAAAAAAAAGTTTATAACAACTACCCCTCAGTGTAGCAAATTACTACAATCATTTAAGATCATCTTCAAACTACATTCCCACGAAATTCTGCAGTAAATCTAACTTCTCACACTTTTACATGAAAAACGTACAATAAAATGTATGTATGTATGCACATATACATCACAGCTATTTCAGCTATCCTAAAATCCTTTTAATAAAAGCAGCTTATTAAACTAACCCTTTGGCCTTTGCATATCTTTTACTTCCAAGTCAGATCAGCTATCAGCATTTAAGATAAAGATTTATTAATCACAGATACGGTTTGTATGCCATGAGGACTGACAAACTTAAAAGAACTGTACAGGCATTTTAAAAAATATCTCTCCCCCCGCTCCATTTTTAAAATAATTATTAAACCTGCTACAAATCAGTTAAAAGGAAACTATCAGTACAGCAATGTGTGAATTATGAAAACAAAACTGTGGGAACATTAATGAAGAAATGGACAGAAAAAAATAGGGGGGAAAATGGGAAGAGCTATGAAGCATTTTCACCCCAGCATTATCCAGCTGTTCACACTATTCAAACTGCTTTGGAGGCAGAGAGGGTAGCCTTTTCAACAAGTTAAAGAGGTAGGAAATTTCTAGAATATTACAAGAGAAACTTTACAGTAAAGTTACATAGGAATAGTGGGATAGGCCAAGGAGTAAGCATCCCTGAGATAGCTGCTCTGTGAAAACTCCACTGATCAGTTTTGTTTGTATTCTATACCGTATCATATACATACACAACTGTAACATTATTTTCAGATACTGCATTTTCCCTATGCACTGCATTTTCAGCCCAGACACAGTTTGATTTAAAGATAGTTTGCAGACTAAACACTCAAACTTTTCTAATTCCGGAAATGAAAAACTTCATCTTAGCAACAAAAGATTTAACCAAAATCTATTGAACTGCCTGCATAAATGTATTCTGAGTAGTAGTATGCATTAATTTAAGTAAAGCTTACATTTAATTAACCTTTCATTATCTAAACTTTGCTCTGAAGTTTTGGATTTGGTCTGATAATAGTTTATGTTAAAAGTGTAGACTTCAGATAAAAACCAGGACATGATTTAAAGACATCAATAAAACTTCAGGCTGACAGGACTACGTACACGAAGCTAGAATATGTCCAGCATTTTTAATATCTTCACAGATTAAAGTTTTGGTATCTCTTTTAAAAATGCACTTTAAAAAACTATAATTAAGATGATCGAGTTGTTAGTTCTCCTTTTCCTTGACCAAAACTATAATTCCTAAAATCAAGTGAGTTTCCCAGATTTCACGAACGAATTAATACAAAAGTGCTTTTAAGTTCCTAATGATAGAAGGCATTTTCCAAGGACCCAAACATGGCCCTAATAGTTTAATAGTCTTATTTCCTGTTATATGAATCCACAGACTCGTATTATCCTCAGTCATTTAGTAGAATCATTACCATAAGGAACTTACTCTAAGTGGGACTGCTGAAGATGTTACAAACTGGCAGTCGGTATATTTAATTTGTGCTTAATAGTGTCTTAAAACATGAATTTCACTCACCAACATGTGCAAATCAAAGGATGCACATTATTCTGTAACAACAACAACAACAACAACAACAACACAGATGATGTGGCAACATGAACTATAGTCCCACACACACAAGCTGGAACTGCTGAAGACTGCCTACTTCGTTAGACTGGACTTACACTCTCCAATTTATTGTATTCCACAAGGTCTCAGTTACCCTATATGGCCTGATCCTAGAAACATGAGTAGCCATTCCCACTAGAATAGAAAACCAATCCTTTATGGCTTTATGAAAGCAATCTTTAGTCGCCTATTTGAATGTCAAAATGTTGTATATTATAGTAATGAAGACAAGCAGCCAATTTTAAGAGATAAATTTAGTTCCTAATAGAATCTTTAAGTAAGCTGTATGTACAAACTTTTTAAAAGAACTTCTACATCCATATCTCATGGAAGTCTTGGAAAACTGGAACAGCAGCTATTCGACCTTAAGAAACAATAAATGATGCAAATACTAAGAAGCAACTTGAACATTAATTCCAAAAATGATCCTTTATGAAAAAACACAATCTATTTTCAATAATTTACATAAAACAAGGCATTCTTGCTGTGTTAAAAAAAAAACTCATAATAATGTATTTCTTAAATAGTAAAAAATCATCAATGTTTTCAAAAAATTAAATGTCAAAGGCAAATGGAGCAAGTGATGTCATATTACTTCTCCACAGTCAAGTTTTCGATTTCACTTCAACCACCCATTATGGAAAACAGGCAACATTTTAAAGTTTTTCTAAACTGATTTTCCATAAAATTAATATCTGACTTTCAATTTCAAACTGGATCAGAATCCAGTTTGAAACAAGGACATTTATAAAATAATGTTATTAATAGAAACATAAGAATTTTAATACAGGAATAGGGAGAAAGGTTTTTACTGAAAAATTTAAAGGGCAAAATATTGGCATAGTACGTCCTGACCCACAACCTTAGACAATAAGAGCCTATAGTATAACTAGGGCATTATAGTCTAGAGTTCACACACACTGAGCTAGTTTGGTTTCTATTTCTTAACAGAAATATTCCTTGATAATATAACTGAGTTGAGCACTTATTCATGTTTTACTGTGTAACTGATTTTAGACAAATTGACAATTTTTTCTGAGTATTTTAGTTTCTGTAATTCTTTAAGATGACAAAACACATGATCTTTTACCGCCAAATTATTATAGTGAGTTTTTAATTTTATCACCATGATATATTCAACCTACTTAAAGTGGCTTACACTAAATGTAATCCCTAATTTAACTTTGATCTTTCTCCTACAAATATTGGTTGAGATGACATTTTCTCAAGCCAATCTTTTAATTACCAGTATTGATATAGATAAGTTATTCTAGAATTCAAGAGGTTTTTTGATTGATGCTTTCTCATCAGAACTATTCAAAAATATATTCCACACAAACTTGATGAGGGGGGGAAAAAAAATCACAAGCATTACATTATATCCACTGGAGGGCACTCAACATGACCAAAGCATGCAATGAAAACATGCCCTAACACTACTCTCACTCTGCTGCTGCCTCAGATTTGAAGGAGACTCTAGGGGTGGGTAATGACTCTTAAAAGAAGAGGTGCCCACAATTAACAAATTCACAAAGGCAGTTAAACTCTAAAAAGGGGTTCCTAATGTGACTTTCTCTGTTAAGAGCATCTTTTTCATTAGAGAAAGTAGACTTAATGCATACTTTTTGTTCAGACCTCCGCAGATGGATCTAGGTTTCAAACTCAAGTCAAGCTGTCTCACATGAAACCCAAAAACAGAAGCAGCATTCTTAAGTAAACAGAGGAAATAAAGAACTTTCTCCTGAGTTTAAATGATGAAAAACTATATGAGTTAGTTCCTGCTCATTTCAAGCAACACGAATCATGTATTTTCCCTTCATGGAACCTAAGTATATACTTATTTTAGCCTAGTTCTCTATCACACAATTAGAACGGTATTACATAAACAATGGTCTGTTAAATAATGAGAACGGATTCTGCAAATCAGTATCCTCTATATAAGGGTACAGGAGGCAACAGCCACATGCTCTGGAATAATCAGAAGCAGTTCCTAGGCTATGTTTACTACTTACTTTTATGGTATAAAAATGTTTTTAGTCAAGCTATTTCAACAAAAGATATATCCCCAACAATTCCCAGCAAGAGAGCTACCGTAAGAAAACAAAGTTAATACAACTAATGTTTTCATAAACGATGTCACAAGTCAGTATGTAGCACTACACAAGAATTTTAAGACTTTATTAGAAGTTTGTCCTACACAAAAATCATTCAAGCTGGGTTAGCAGTTAAGCATACTTCCAACCAAGCTCAAAAGTTACCACCTACCTGTCTGCAATTATTGATTATCAACAACTAGTAAACCGTGAAAGGTTAACAAATTCATGTTATAACTGGACAGATTGTGTTCTTTCATTTCAATAACACAAAAGTTTCATTTGACTAAATATACTTAGTCCATTTTTGGCGATTGTAATTTCACTGCTACTTGTAACCATAAAAAAGATATTCAAACTTTTGAGTGATCCACATCCCTAGCTAGATCAAGGATAGTTACGCTCCCCTTCCTACCCTCCCAACAATACAAAAGAATATCTACACAGTTTCCTTAAGTGCTACATCTTCAAATACCCTTTGAGAAATCTGCCTACTTCACGTCTTCCCTTCCTATTTGGGGAGGGAAGTACCTATTAAAACAGGCACACAAAACTTTATTTATATGAACAATTTTTATTCTGTTTTACTAGTCATAACTAGTAACAGAAGGAAGCTCAATTCAGCTAGGTAAGTTTTAATATTGGGAGTACACATGCATTCTATATAATCATCTTAGCAAAAGACGAAGATTAACAATTAGTTCAAAAGAAGGAAAACTAGAATACTTCTTGACACTTGACGACCAGTGAATGTTTTACTTTATTAACACCTTATTTTTAAAGCTTAGCTTTCTCTGAAAGCTATTTAAAATGACTTCCAGCCTCTGGAAGAGTTGCAAGCTTAGTACTCCACACAAGGGCTCTAAGTTGCACGCTATACTAAACTTCCTAGTGCATTTTATTTCCCCTTCAAGGACTTCAGACTTGAATAGTTTCAGCATTCCTTTAATCCTATAGAACAGTCTTCTGCAAGTTTTTCAAGTTACTGTTGCAATCACTTTAGGGCCTTGGCCTTGTACATGGCCTTCGGAACAAAGACTGGGTCAAAGTAATGAATACTGGGTGCAAATTAAGCAAATTTTGAGAAACGACATTCTCAAGTAAACCTTAATGGTACTTTTTGTCTTAAATCTAGAGATTGTGTGGGTTTAAATGTTCAAGTAAAATAAACACCGCAGCCGCCCTGGTTCGGACCCAAAACAAAGCCTCCAAAATAGAAATTTATGTCACTAATTTAAGCAGACACCTAACGGCAGCGTTTTGCACATTTCAAGCTACGTCTACTCTTTTGTAGCGCGAAGATACCTAAGGGTACTCAATGTTCACCAACTGACAATAATGCAAGAGCTTCCTAAATTCCACACAAAATACTTCATAACTTCAGCGATCTGAAAAACATTAGCCCAGACTTTATCAAAGGATAGCCGTCTCTTCAAGTTGATGTCTAGTCTAAGCCACCACTATTCATGATACAAAGCTCTCATTTCATTAAAACCACTCCTCGATTTCCTTTTGCCGACCTCTGCATACCAGCAGGCCAGTCTCTCTTCATTCACGACTCACAAACTCGGGGGGGGGGGGGGGGGGGCGGGGGGGGGGGAGGGGAGACCACAGATGTCTGGAAGATAGAAAGTGTGGAGACAATGCTCCCTCCAAAAGGGAACAGAAAACCAAGGAAACAACTACACCCAACTGCCGAAGCTTTTTAAGTTTCGCGGATCCAGGAGCAGGCTTTTTGAGAACTTCCTAAGTCTCGGTTCAAAATCCTCTCCCCCGAAACAAAACACTCAAAAGAAGTTGCAACACTTGAATTCTATGTGGTCGATTTCGCGGCGGGGGGGGTGGGGGGGGGGGGATGAGGGGATGGAATTCACTCTGCTGGAAAGAAGAGTGCCCAAAAAATCATGTTTAGCTGCCATAAAAGTATTTGAATCGGTCATTTTCTACCAACCAGCTTCCCGAGGCACCCCGAAGCCGAATCCCGCCCTCCACTTGGTAAGGGACAGTAAGCCAGGCGCCCTGCCCCCCGGCCCTGTTCTCACCGGGGTCTCACGCCCCCCGCCATGAACCCCGAGACCTCGGTGCGCCGCACGCCGCCTTCACTCACCTGGCGCGGTACGAGAAAACACACGCGCGGGGCGCGGGGCGCGGGGCGCGGGGCTGTGTGCAAGCCCCACTGACGCATCGCGCCGTCTGCGCTGGTAGTTTGGTTCCTCTAAGGTTTAAAGTTGCCTGGATCTAAACAAGCACCGGTGCCAAACTCAGAGGCAGGGGATAAAAAAACAGTAACGATCCCCTCAAGAATTCCCTTCATTCGTCCCTTTAAGATCGAAACCAAGGAACCCGAGCAGCGAGTCTACTGGCCCTACCGAGCCGGCAGACGGGACCCGGGCGGCGTCCCAGGCCCGGCGCCCCGACCCCAGTCCCCGCGGCCGCCGGGAAGGCGGAGCCCCCGACCCGCGCCCCCACCCCGCCCCCCGCCCCCGCCCCCGCCCCTCACCCCGGCCCGGAGCATCCCGAGGCGCAGGGTCCCTCCCCCAAACTCGCCGCGGCCGGAGCCCCCGGACGGAAACCACAGCCGCCCCCGCGCCCGCGCCCGCCCCCGCCGGCCCTCCAGCTCCCGGACGCGCCCTCGCGGCGCCCCCTCCCCGCCGGCGGCGCCCCCGGGCCCCGAAGAGCCGCGCGACCGGAACCCGGGCCCGGCCGCCGCCCTCCGCCCTCCGCCCTCCGCCCTGCGCCCTCCGCCGCCTCCCCGGCGCCCCCAGCCCGCGGCCCCCGCCGCCCACCCCGGGCCTCCGCGCCGCGCAGGGCCCGGCTCCCCGCCGCCGCCGGGACCGCGCGCCCGCGACGAAGTTTGGCTCGGAAGAGGCGGCGGGAGCAGCCGCGGAAGCGAAGGGAAGGGAAGGGGCGCCCAAGCACCTCAGGGGGACAGGCTCCTCCCGCCGCTGGCGTCCGACCGTCCTCGGCCTGCGGTGGCGGCTCGGCGGGGGCTGGAGCTGCTCCGCGGACCTTCCTCCGTCTCCGCCTCCCCCTGCGCTGCGCTCCCAGGGCCGGGCCGGCGCGGCTGCCACAGACCGAGAGGCTTAAAATGGCGCCGCACAAGGAGCTCTTATAAGTCGCGCGGCGGCCGCTGTATCCTGCCGCCGCCGGCGCAGCGCGGAGCGTTCCGCCGCGCGAGGACAAGGGGCGGGGCGCCGAGAGCGGCGGAAAGTAGTCCCCGCGCCGCCCCGCGCCGCCCGCGCCGCCCGCGCCGCCCCGCGCTCGCCGCCGTCCCGCCGCCCGGGGCCGGGGCGGGGCGCCCGCGCGCTCCCCGGCCGCTCCCCGGCCGCTCCCCGCGCGCTCCCCGCCCGCTCCCCGCCCGCTCCCCGCCCGCTCCCCGCCCGCTCCCCGCGGGCCGGCGGGACACGCGCGAGGTCGCCCGGCTGCGCGGCTCCGCGGGACGGCGGGCGAGGGCGCCGGGGGCCGCGGGGGCGGACGCCCGCTTGCCTCGCGCCGCCCGCCGCCCGCTCCCCGCCGGAGGCGGCCTCTCGGCGCTGGCGCTCGGGGGCGGGGGGCGGGGGGCGGCGGCGCGGGCGGCCTGGGCCTCGCGCTCCCCGAGCCGTGCGCCGCCGCGCGGCCCCCCGGGTCCGGGCCGTGGACCCCGCGTCCCGGCGGGAAGTGAGCCGGGGCCGGGCCGCCCGCGGTCCCCTCCCGAAGGCCGTGAACTCTCCGGAGAACGGGCGCCCGGTCCGCAGTTCAACAAGTCGCGCTGGGAGCGAACGACCGGTGGGCACGGATGAGCTCTAGGGCCCCGTCAATTAGGTTGATTCTTACAGATTCCATTTTTATCTGGTTATTTGTGGGGATGTTTCTTTGGAGGAAATGCATTTCGAAGGTAATACTTTTGAGAAATGGATGGTGTTGTTTATGGGAGGAGTCATCAATCAGGCAGCTTGCGATTTTTTTTTTTTTTAAACTAATTTTCGACTCCTCAAAAACACTTTCTAATTCGTCTTAATAGGCCGAAGTTGAGTCTTCATTTCCCTTGGAAAGGTCTCGATTGTCATCCAGCAAGATTGGCATTGATTAAAGCTGAAACCATTATGATCGATTCAGTTTGTCTGTTGTTTATGCTTATTTTTCCTCCAAAGCAATGGAGAGTGCAAAAAGCAACAGTGAAAGTTGTCTGGAGGCTTTTATCCCTGTAATTAATGCATGCAAACAATAGGTCTCTATACATAGGTAAGAGCAGAAAACCCACTTATTCACCCCTGGAGCAGCATATGTAGTTTTAGGCAAGCTAACGTTTCAGGGCCAACATGTTCTTTAAATAATTGTGGGTAGTTTCTTCCCCCGTGTTAAAGATATTTTACTACATACAGTGGTAACGCTCAACTGCTGTGACCACACTAGTGGAAAAAGTACACACACTAAGATGATTTTTGGTGAGATCCATTGTCTGGAATTACTTCCTCGTTTGTCTCTTTGCTAGTAATTCTGTAGAATTAAATGAGCCAGTGGTGATTAGCTCTGGTAGTCAGAATTCAAACACATCATACAGAAAAAGTTATTTTCGTCAAAGCGGCGTTTCTCGTATAAACTCGAATTGTAAATAGCATTTCCAGGCACTGATCCCCCCAATTTTAATCCTCACATACGGTATTAAGGAATATGCAGTTGATTTGACTAGAGTCAGACATTTAAAATCAGATGACTGATCAATCAATAGTTGAGGAATTTTTTTATGGATGTCTCCTTTTTCTATATTCAGTTTCTGTGGTGTTTTTGGCTTTTGTTTCTTTGCACTCTCTTAAAACTGGTTAAGACACATTCGCACCATTCGAGCATCTAAGGGATAAAACTCTTCTATGTTTGTATTTCTTTATTCAGATGCCGGAATAAATGAAGCATTTTCTATCACTTAGATATCTTGATCTAAATTTGGAATTAAGATTTTTAAAGCCCTGCTAATGCTGTAAGCAAACACAATGTTATTAAAGGAAATGTAAAATTTGCAACAATACAGTAAGACAAACTGTTTTTCCCATCAAATTGAAGTGTACTGAAGAATTAGTGGGTAGCTAGCATTTAGAAAAATTTGTTGAATGTAACAGATTGCTCAGAATTTTTATTTGCTTCTCTCAAACAACAGAAATTGTCCCAATTGTCTCACCAAAGATATGACATGAATAACTTCTGTGAAATGAAGACAAATGCTAACATTAAGCCAAGGAGAAACAGAAGCATCAAAATACCTGATGAGCTGGTGAAATAAGTGGTTTTTTTGTCAAATTGCTTTTTCAAAATTGACCTTGGGCAATGTGTTTCATAAAAACACTTGGTTATCTTTTTACACCTTTTTCTTCTAGAGCTGGCCATTGGGGTTTGACATAAATTAATCCATTTTAATGCAAAAGACTGCATTAAACAACAACAGCAACAACAACAACAACAAAAATGCGGAAGACAAATGGTTCTAAATTTCAGGCTCTGTGCCTAGAAACCCAAAGTGTCGCCAGCTGGTTTAACAGAGGAAGTATTACTTGTCATGATATTAGACCATTGGCATATCAAGCAGTGACTACATGGAACCTGAAATGTAAAAGCGCCCCTTCACTAAAACATACACTTTTGAATCACCTTTAGGCACAGAAAAAATGCTCAGATTGTGCGCTTCCAACAGAGACATTAGTCAAGTCAGCACTGGAAAGAAGGCCCATTCACTTTTTGGATAGTTAACTATCAAATCCATTAATTAAACATTTATTGAGCACTAAGACAATGAGCTTCCTTTAGAGAGAGGGGAATGAGTGACTGGCTTCTTTTGATTAGGTCCCTTAAATTAATGTATAATTGTGGCTGTTAATCAATCCAACTTAAACGTAAACAGAGACAGTAGAAAATAAGCTGTGAAACGAGGGTGTGGTCTCCTCTGGACTCTATATCCGAATCTCCTTGGGAAGAAACCTCTCCCAGCAGAAAGGTAAGACTAAATAATATTCCATGCATTTATGAATAGTAAGTCCCAATTTCCCTAAGAAGTTCTGTTAAAAAATATTTCTTTCTGACAACGTGGGAACACTGGACAATAATCAGATCAGCTTTTCATTTAGCAGCTCATCAAGTGGCTATTTATGGATTGGGACTTTTGATTTGCAATACATCATCTCAGGATTCAGTGTTATCTTTTGATTTCTTTCCAGCTGAACAGGCTAAGTAGTTGTAAATACCTCTTGTCAGACTACATGGTTGGCTATTCTCGCACACAGAAGTAATCTAGGAACCCACTGGGCAAATTCGGGCGGAGAGCCACTGTGGAAAGCTTGCATCGGGTGTGCACTGCAGAGCGAGGGAGGGGCGGTGAAGGTGGTGGGAGGCGATGGCCATGGTGGTGGCCGTGGCAGCAGCAGTGGTAGCTGTGATCATGGCGGCTTCAGTTATGCCAGGAACACGCTTCCTGCTTGGAGTTGCATGTCCTCGAGGCCTTCCTTGGTTTGACACAACAGTCCTTGCCATACTAAGGAAGCACATTTACTGGCTACCATAGAAAGTGTGAAGGAAAAGCAATGGAGGCATCATCCATGATATTTAAAGAACACAAAGGTATATGTTTCTCAGTGTTTCTAAGAAATAAGATAAATACCGCGGCATTGCAAGGAAATCACGCTTTGGAGACATATGCACACGCCCCCCCACCCCCCCACACACCCCTCTATTAAAAATTTCAAAATGGTTGCAGATATCTCATTCACAAGAAGGTTAAAGGCGTTTCCCATCGCAAGAAGGATTAACTTACCGGAGGATTCTGGGACTGCAGATGTATACTGCGGCAAAATCCTAAATTCATCGAAAAAAATCATTTCTGGACTCCAGCTGCTAAAAATAATAGAATTATAGTAAATCATGGATAAGATTAAAACAAGCCATTTTCACATTCCAGGGCGTTGAGAAAAAAATGATTCTTTTCTTTTAACTCATTTCTTAAACAATGCAAATTTTAAAGTAGCCTTTCTTTCCAGAGCACGCAGCGCCATGAAATCGATAATTTTTGATCTTTCGGTTAGTAGGCAACATGGTGAGCTATTGCAGGGACTGCAGGCAGCAGACATGTTCTTGTCAGCTAAAAATTTTCATATTGTTTTTGAATCCATTGAGATTTGTAGATGTGATATCACCGGTGTTTTTTGTTTTAGCCTGCACTGGGCTATGGGGACGCAAACTCTCAGTTTATCGACATATACATGTCTATTGCTTTATATATATTAAAAACAGGGAGTCTTACTGGATCTTAAACAAAAAATTATGTAAAAGGAGTGGCTGGTGTGATTATAATCCCATCATGCAGGGTCCACGGTTCCCATTTAGTGAAATTTCGCAGAGGGCAACTTCTTAAGAACATCCCTGCTGTGCAGAGTGAAAAGCATGAACAAACCAAAGACAGAATTCATCTGTGTTTATATTTTACAAACAATGAAAAACCTACTCTTTGTATGCCTCTTTTCCCCCACCTTATTATTTCATGAAAACTGCAGCATTTTCCCCGCCCCCATCCAAACACTCACCACCCCAGCATTGCAGTGTTCCGTCCCTCTTTTGCTTCTCCTTCGTCTTCTTTTTCGCTTTCACAAATTCTGCACGCGCCATCTTTGTGTGGGGTGATTCTTTGCTAATTTCAGTGACCCATTCTCTTACAAATCGGTTCAGAAATAGAAAATTATAGTGCGCTTTGGGGCTTAATTTGCCTAAATTTCTTTCAGTCTTCCCTTCTGACATAGAAAAATGGAAACGACAGGGGGGGAAGCCCCCCAAAAAAGAGAGATTTCTATTATTTCCATAACCTGTTGTATACAGTGGTGATAAAAAATATTATTAACATAATAGCAACAGCTGCAGCCTAAATAGAAGCTATGAGATAATTAATGTGCTACAACAAATTAATTTGCTGCAGGTGCCTCTGCTGTGAACTGAGTAACCCATGCCATATAAAGTCTAAATACAATTATGATTCCCCCCACACACTAAAGCAAAATACAGAGCAAAATGTCTTGTTCGGTAAATATATGCATGCCTATTGTAAAAAAAATAAAATCCTCCCCGGCCCTTTTCCCCCTTGGCCCCCATCAAGCCATCTCAAATGGTTTAGTCATCAGTGGATAAGTGTGGAGTTGGATCGGGCGTTGTGTGTATGTACAGAGGTGGAGGGGATGGCATTTTTAAGCATGTGGAGGTTTTGTCCTAAGTCTTAGTTGGAAAACGTATGGACCACCTACAGATTTCTTTTTAAAAAATTAGAGATAGTTTCTAAAATTTAAGAGCTCGATTGGTTTTATAACAAAAATTAGGTAGATTCATGTGTACAGCTAAACGAAAAATAACAGTGTTGAGCAGTTGTCCATCTGAATTAATTTTTTAAAAAATCATCTATCCTATAAAAGAAATGTGCCTGTGGTGTGGCACTCTTCATTGATGCAGAAGAGAATTTTTTTTTCTCTCACTTGCTGTCAAGTTGAGCATTTATGGATAATGGTTGCTGGTTATATCACAAGTATGTGCCAGAAATACACTGCGTCAAAGCAGCTCGGACAGGGACCTGGGGAAGGTCACAATGCCAGAAGCAAATGTCCGTTTTCTGTTTTGCACCACTCAGCAAAAAAATACCTTTGGGCCTAGGAAGGTGGAGGAACGTACAGATTGAAACTTTTTTAACTTCCTGACTAAAAAATGCTCTTTTGGAGTAAGGACCTGGTCATTTCTGACTTTTCTTCCAGGAATGCCACTGAAAGAGATGACATTTTGTATTCATTGCAGCCTTGGTTTGTTGTCTGTTAAAAGCAAGAAACTATACATTTTTATCATGGTCTAAGTATTCAAGGCTCTTGGTTATTGGAATCTATTTTATTGGATGATCTTACATTCCAATTCTAAATCTTGGAATAAATTCAATTAATTTCTTAAATAATGGACAGAGTTCTATAGTATTTTGATTTGACTTTGCAGAAATTTTAGTTCTGGGAGACAATATAAGATTATTCAAACAGAACACTATTCCAGCTATCCCCAGAAGGGACACTGCATGTGCACAAGTTTTCTTTAAAATAGATTTTATTTCTCATATTTCTTTTGGGTGGACAAGAGGTACTTGTCACTATCATTCTGATGCGGAGGTGCCGTACATTTGTCCTACCACTTCTCATGCAGTGACGGGCATGCATTTTACTCCATCTTTCTTTTGTTTATACCAAAGCCATCTTCACATCTGCTCATATTTTGAATTTACAATTAGAGAATTTGAGTTGGTGGAGGGAAAGAAAAAGAAACAAAGACCCCTGGTTTTCTTTTAAAATGAGAAGAAAGAAATTCCTTGGTAAAAATGAGAAAAGTTGACAAGTATGTAATATATACATCTCCTCCAGGATTTTCCAGTAATTTTATGTCAGCTGACTGTGTCATTCCACACAAATGTAACTCTCTGAAATCATATCGTTCTATAAAATTGTGATTTTGAAATCAATTAGGGAAAAGAAAAAAAACTGCTTTTATTTCTGTGGCTTCAACTGACTGTCCATTCAAAATATTTTTCCTCCCACTCTAAATTGTATTCAAATATAAGCTGTAAGAAATCAAGACAGTAAATGTCTAACATGTATTTCTCTTTCCCATTCGTGTTCTCTTTTCATAGTGTAAACCATCCCTGGTCTCTCAGCCCTGTCTCATATGACTTAGTTTTCGGAACCTGTATTCTTAGATTGTCAGGATTAGTGACACTGTGCAGGTTCTCGGGAAAAAAAAAAAAAAAAAAAGGAAAGAAAGAAAAGAAAAAAAAATGTTGTTGTTGAAAGCCAACTCATTTTGGGGTGGTTTGTTACACAAGCTAATTAATATATCTAAGATGATTCAATTTTTGGCTTGTTTTTACCAATCACTAACTGATCATTAGGATCCATTTACTAATGTTGATCCTGAGCTGGTTGTCTTCTAAAACAAAAATTTCTAAAGATTTTGCATTGAGCAATCTTCTTCGTAAAACAATTCTGAATATGCACCTTCAGATGTATATTTATTTAAATTATACACATGTACTGCTATCAGTGCATACATGAAATATTAGTGATGCTTGGCTTTTTTTTTTAGATAAAAAGTAAATAAAGGAATTGCAGTATTTTATTTTTTCATCCCAATGAATCCTCATGTGCACTTTCTGGGTTTTATTCACTCCACTCAGGACCGCTTATTAAAATTCTGAAATCTTTCACATAATCTGCTTATTTAAAGCATTATTTCACCCAATTTGAATGGGTGTGCTTCATTTTTTAAAACTAAACTCAGAGCTTTATTTATTATAGCTGCTGATTATTGCAGAATCCTTTAGGAAATTACACATTGATCTTTTCTATTAACTGACTTTAAATAAACCCTCTGGTAAAAACTGCCATTCACGTTTCTAGCAAGTGTACCTAGAATATATACTGGTTGATGGAGTCTCTTGTATCACCGTTTTCTCTGAATATTTAACTCTTTTGTGTGGGGGGTCTCCCATGTCTTTCCCTTCTTTAGGGAAGGTGTTAACCTTTTCAATAAAGAGGATGAGGGTGCCTTTTCAATGTCAAAAGATTCTGAGAAAGCTCAAATAATAGTTGTACTTTTAGTGTCGATTGAGAATCCACATAGTGATAAAAAGCTCCTATAAAGTCAGTAATGCTTTTAAACGAATTTATGTTTTATTAATCCCAGTGGAATCGACATGAATTTGAATACTAATCACAAACATATGGGAAAGACTCATTTTTCAGTGCACAGACAATTCTTAGTACCCAAATGGGTTTTTGAAGCTCTTGCTTAACTTGGTGGTGAGAAAACCATCGTGGTAAGGAAAAGAGGAGACGCGATTCCTACTCTGCTGTGCCCTAGCCATGTGACCTGGAGAGGCTCTCTAATCTGAGTCTTGGCGTCAGCTCTGTGGTGGCAGTCCCAGGAATCCAAATGGTGGCTTCCGTTTGTTGAGCTTCTGCCAAATTTGAAGCCTTGCCTTTGACAACCCAGTAAACTTCACCTTTTCACCTATAAGACCTCTTTAAACCATCACAGATAGTGGGGTCGGGAAACATTATTTTTTCCCATTTCCCATTTGGAGGACTTGAGATTTAGGGAAATTAAAGAGTTTGCTCAGGTTACAGGCTAGATAAACAGTACTGGAATTAGAACTCCAGACCTGTGTTGTCTGGTACAGTAGCCATTAGCTGCATGTGGCCATTTTAATTCAAACAGAAATAAATTAAAATCAAATAAAAGTAATATTCGGTTCCCCAGCCTCATTAGTACATTTCAAGCACTCAGTAACCATACGTGGGCTACCATATTGCAAGGCACAGATAAAGAACCATCATCATGGTGAGTTCCACCTGACAAGGCTGAGCTACGAACTAGACTGACCAGTTGCAAAGCCCATACATTTATCAGTGGACTTAACTCTTCCTTACCCATTCATTCCTTTGCTCATTGAATCATTGAACTAACATTTACTGAATACTTAGCACATGCCAGGCACTGTGTTGGACCCTAGAGAGTTTTCTCATTGTCTTGGTGTCCAGAGCAAATGCAATTAACATTAAAGAGCTTCTTAGGCTTGTAAGGTCCTAGATAAAAGTGAGATACTTTTGTGTTGTCCTTGCTATGATGTAGTGAGACTCCACTTCACTGAGGGCAGGGTCTATGCCACTCTTTTTTAGAATCCTGTCCTCCGTTCCTCACCCCTCTGGCACTCAGCAAGGTGCAATATCCAACAAAAGTGAATGCAGAGCTTCCCTGTAGAGGGCATGTATATCAGTTTCATCTAAACCCTTTTCCTAAATTTGGCGAATTCATCAGGTAGAGTATCGTGAGCAACATGGTGCCTGGAGCATGGGCTCGAGATCTCAGTTTATCAATCGGATGCTTCCACTTGGGACTTTGAAACAGGAGCAAGTGAGCTGAAGAAGCTAGAGTAGATTTAATGTTCAATCGCTATACTACTGTCACTTCACTGACCTTGTGATGGGCACCCCTACAAGCAACTTTTTGCTTACCCCATCTGACACCTCCTTAAGCCTCCAGCATGGGAGTGGATTTGCCATTACCAGTGGAAGCCATATGAAATGAATGCCCATGACCTTCTTGGTCTCTGCCAGGTAACAAAGTCCTGTGGTCATTAACTTGCAAAACACAGTCTCGGTTTATCTGTGTATACTTCTATCTCCAGATGAAGGTAAAAATTCTCCTCCCCATCCCAGCTAGGACTATGAAGAGGATGGGTTGACTCCTTCTTCTCCCCATCACATCCTCCCCACTGCCCAGCTGCTATAATTAACCTGTCTGGGGTTAGGGCTAAGAGGAAAGAGGCATTTTCTCACAGACTGGTTACTGTCGTAAACTGGCTTTTTGCTCTGAGGGTCTGACCAATGTTGAAAGGTGGCCCTGTTATGGGCATTTTTGTGGGTGTGTTGGCAATTCCCTTGCTGGAATGCTCTATCACTCTCTTGGGCATGGTGGGACTCCACAATCTTAGGGTCCTCTTCAAAGGTCTGCCTCCAATCTCAGTCTCTCGTCCCTTTGATGTCCTCACTATACCCAGTTCTGGGCCATCTGCTTTCACATTTCTGCTGAGTGACCTGCCTCATACCCTGACATCTGGAAGCTGCCACCACATCTTGGGCTCAGTTGAAATTTCTGGTCTGACTTCCCGTTCCCCTAAAGATGGCAGAAGGAACTCGGTCCAGTGGAGCCATGACCACAGTGTAGTCATCTGATGGTTCTGCTTTTATTTCACATCCATTGCTTCTGCATTCCTGGGAATTCAGTGAAATATCCAACACCCTTCCAATGAATTATTTTTCCCCTTTAGCCACAGCCGGTTGATTTTTATTCCTTACCTAGTCCAATAAAATTTTCCATTTTGATTATTTTCAACCATTGTCTGTCTACTTATCTCCCTTGTTTGTACTTACTAGTTATATGTACTATTTTTTATATTGCCACATAGTACATGTACCACATAAAACATTTAGAGAAATCAGAAATATATAACAGAATGAAAAAGTGCTACATAATTCCATTACCTCCCCCTGATACCCACATCCATTGGTATTTCTAAGTTTAATTTTTGATATGTATTCATAATTTTATATATATTTCACCCACCCAGTTATACCACTACAGCCCTCACCTTTGTATTGTTGTTAATTTCTTCTGTATCTTGCCAGCATAGAGAATATGCATATATAAGTCAACGTGAGTTTGGGTTACTTTGCCTCCATCACCCTTCTTATAAAAAAAAAACAAACAGTATAATCTTCTTGCCCTTTACTTTCGTCACTTACCAACGTATCTTGGAAATCTCACTACATCACTACTTCCAGAGTAGTGCCTCATTTGTTTATGTAGCTGTGTGGCATTCCACAGCACCTTAATTTATTTAGCTAGCCCCTTCCCATTGATGGACATTAGGCTGTTTCCAAGAGTTTGTTGTTGCAAATAGTGCTGCATAAATAATCTCACTCATGTGCCATTTGCTAAATGTGCATATCTTAACTGTAGAATAAATTCCTAAAATAAATAAATGCTGAGTCAAAGGGTATATATTTACCAGGAGAACAGAGTCAATATTAGGTATTGCCAGATTGCCAATAATTCTTCGACACTCCCAATTACCATAGATGTCATAACAATTTTCCATTCTCACTAGTAACGTACCAGAGTGCCTGTTCCCTAGCAGCCTCATCAATGGAAGAGGAGGATGTCGTGCCCTACCCATGCCTTCTAGACTGTCATCTCTATGCTAGGACTTTTTTCTGGCTTCAGGAAGCAAGCTTGGTCTGTATGAGTGTGGGAGACAGAGCAGAAATGTCTGAGAGTTAATTCCCCGCGAGCAGCCATCAAAAGTGATGGTCAAGCAGTTGGTAGATAAACACCTTCCTTTCTCACTTTTTGAGGGGATAACTCTGACATGTGTTCTGCACTATCTCCTTATTTCCCAGCTGAGCTCCAGATACCCATCTTGGCAATTGGCCTGATAACACAGCCTGTCATAACTTCTTTCCTTCTCCTCACTTCCCTGCTGGCAATTTCAGTGATCACCTCCCAAGTGGGATCACTACTTACAAGTAAACTATTTGTCTCAAGGTCTGCTTCTGGGAAAACCTAATTTAGTAGCCAGTCATCAAACAGTTGCAATTTTAGAAATATCTCAATGTAATTTGAATTTGCATTTCTCTTATAAGTGAAGTTGATATTTTCATGTATCTGAGCTATTTTTGTTTTTAATTCAATGAAATAATGGTCATATCTTTTGCCTAGTGGCCTCTTCAATTTATATAAAATTGACAGGAAAATTAGCTGTTTGTCTATGATATGAATATTTTTTCCAGTTTGTTCTTTGTCTTTAAGGGGTTTGTAAAATGTTGTTTTATTTTCTTCACTCTTTCTCTTCCTCCTCCTCCTCTTCTTCTTTTTTTTTTTTAATGTAGACAAATTAATCAATCTTTTCTTTTGTCTCTTCTGAATTTGGAGTCATGGTAAAATGCTTCCACCTTAAGTTATAGAGGAAGAAATTCATGTCTTCTAGTAACACTTAAAAAAATGTTTAGATTTAATTATATCTTTAATCCATTTGGAATTTATCCTAGTAAATGTTCATCAACTTTTACCTTTGTTGGACTTTTTCTTCACTACCGTCTCTCCCAGGATCACCCACTGCTCTGAAAATGCCCTGGGTTACTTTGAGCAAAGTGTCATATTTCACTGCCCCAACCTATTTCTTCTTGCAGATGACTACTGGTTGCTTCTCTTTCCTCTTAATTTGGCCTGTACTACCTTTACTAGCAGAAGAGTTTCCCACTATAGTATTTCTCTATCTAGAATAGCCTCCCTATATCTTTCACTTTACTGAGCCCATGTTTTATCTCATCTTAAAAGTGAATATTTTTTTCCTTTCCCACATCTCTGCGTTTTTTTCTCTTATTCTGTTCAAAACCGCAGAGCAACTTGTGTACCATTTTCATATGGCATTGGAACCAATCTCTCTTAAGATTGCAGCATGTTTTTAACTGCAAGTGCAAAATAATAATAATAATAATAATAATAATAATAATAGAAAGGATTGAGAGGGCCACTAACAATTTTGTAAATCCGCAGGATTCTTCTGCAACTCAGCACGTTGCTGCGTACATTTAAAATTTACTTTTGTCTTGACAGTTCACTCTTAGGGAGAAAAATACAAACAAAACAAACCAAACCAACTAGATAGATAGATATATCAATAGATCTGATCTGTATTCATCTGTAGAATGCTAAATAAGTCATGCAAATCATATCTGCACATGAACTTGATTAAATTTTATTGTTTTGGCCAAAGCAGACAAACTGGAAGAATTAAACCTTTTCTGATTTATTGCTGCCTATCTCTTTGGCCATTTCTTAGATGTGCTTCTAAAAACATTGCTCTTGCAGTTCTGGTGCCTCTTTTTGTGATATTGCAAGCCAATTCTACCCTCCAAATTGTGGTCAAATCATACACACTGATCTTCGACTTTCTTTTAGTTGAGAAACACCCATTGAAGCATAGTCTCTTCTTAGAAGGAAAGAAACTCATCATGCTCTATTGGTCTGGTTAACTGGCCTACCATTGAGTCAGAGGCCCTATTGAACATGAGGAAAGGATACCAGCTTTCATTCCTTCCTCCCATGGGTGTGTTACACTCCCTTTGCCCTCAAAGGATACAAAGAAAATGCATCATCTCCACCTGTTTACTCAACTGTGTATGATCCTGCTTGCTGTACCTTGGAAGAGAATAATGCAACTGGAATAATGCAAGATCTCCTTTCATGGATACCCTCCAGGGCCCTTCTGACTTTTCTTGCAGGAGACCAGGGGAAAGGAACTGGGTGGTGAAATGCCTGTCTCCCTACCTGTCCTCCATTCTCTCTACGGGTTTTCAGTGTAGCCTCTGTGGAAACTTCCATCACAGACATCTCCCCCCTGGTACCCCCACCCTCCTCATCAGAATACTCCTCCCCTGAGTGTCACTAGCTGTGGGATTGTAAGACTCCATTATAATAAAGGTGACAATGACAGATCTCAAGGAAGTAGAGCTCCAAAGTGAGGGAGGGAGGCACATCAGAGAGAACGGGCTCCGGGAGCCTGATAATGAGCATGGAGAGGACTTTTTCTGCTTATGGGTGAAAAAGACAGGGAAGTCTCTGTTTGAAGACAAAGCACATAATAATGTGATCACAGAGCTCTCCTAATGGGGCCGATGTGATGTTCAGAAAATGTATTCTTTTCACTGCCTTATTCTTACGTTCCAGTGGGAAAGGTCTTCAAATGAGTGTTTACTTAATGTATCTAACTCAGTAATACCACACTCTAGCCAAGATTTTTATACAGCAAACTTTCACACTCACATATGTGTTTAATTGATTTAATGACCTTAGGTCTCATAGATTATTTTTTCTAAACTCTTTGCCTCGGTTGGAAGAATAAAAAGAATGGTCAGACAGAATCTCTTAGTGGTGTTGTCAATTTATTTCTAAAGGATTTTCTAACATGCTTAGCTGGATGTTCCCTTGCCTTTCCCTCTCCTTAAAAGAAAAGTAGCTTTTTTTTTTTCTTTTTTTTTTTTTTTTTTTACACAGAAGTGCATAAATTGGTTCAACCAGCATTGCCAGCTTCCTGTGTAGGGAATGCTCTGTTTTCCCCAAGCTTCAATTTGGAGAAGTGGAGCCTGTGTAGGGAATGACCTGACATCGCCTTGGTGTTCAGGAAGGAAACAGGCCACACCTCTGCCTCGTGTGCCAGAGGCGACTGCTGCCCTCAGGATAGCTGCGTAGGCAAACACTCACATTTCTCTTGGACTGTGACACTGGGCCAGATTCATTAGCTTGGCTCGATTGAGTTGATATGGCCTCTTCTTTACTTTCTTTCTGTTGATTTGCCAGTCACTGAGGCTGGGGATCAGAAAGACACTCTAAACTTAAGACTCCCAAGCACTTGTAGATAATTGAGGGACTTTCCAGAACTATTCTTTCCCATTGGGCTTTCTGGATGGTTCCTGAGATCCAGAACAAGAGGAATGGTCCACCAGCCCTGCCTACTGTTTTGCTTAGCACTGGAGTTTTGGAGTGAGGAACAAGAATGACTGCTAATGGGTATGGGGTTTCTTTTTGGAGTAATGAAAATCTCCTAAAATTGATTGTGGTGATGGTTGTACTACTTGACTCTACTAAAAATGACTGAAATAGGGATGCCTGGGTGGCTCAGTGGTTGAGCGTCTGCCTTTGGCTCCGGTCATGATCCCAGGGTCCCAAAATCAAGTCCTGCATCAGCATCCCTGTTGGGAGCCTGCTTCTCCCTCTGCCTATGTCTCTGCCTCTCTCTGTGTGTCTCTCATGAATAAATAAATAAAATATTTTTAAAAATTAAAAAATAAAAATGACTGAAATATACACTGTAAATAGGGAAATTATATGGTATATGAATTATACTTCAACAAAACTGTAATAAAAATTTATCCATATATCTTATTGTTAATAATTAACTTGTTCTCCTAGGATCCCATCCTTAATGAAGCAAATGATAAGCATCTCTCAAGAGCAGTATGTAGTCACCCATGACTAAGTGCAGGTGTCAAAAGATATGAGCAGACCTTGTACAAAGTTTGTTCCTGTGAAAGACTCAGCAGCTCACACAGTTCCTGCAAACGTTGGTAGGCAATTCATTCATTTCAAAATAGGGAATATGAATTTTGGATTATATGCTCAGATAGCCTAAGATTAATTTTTTGAAATGTTAGGTACATAAAAGCTCAGAAATAGAATCTCGCAGTCACTCTTGGCCTGTCACCTAGTATTTCCTGATTCATTGGCTGGAGCCATCACACAAGAACATTCCCAGTGGGACTTCAGGATCACGTACTTCAGCATTTTATGAGAGCTACTTCAGGCAGAGTCAGTATGCTAATGTCACAGAACTGGGGCGTGTGCTCTGCCCACATCACAGAAAGGCTGTACCATTTGGGGACCCTTCTTCCACACTTTAGTGTTCATCTCCAACAGGTAGCATCTGCATTTCTTTTTAGAAGATTGTCCTCAGTCTATTGGGATGCGAATTGTCTATACACATAGAGACTCAGCAGTGCCTGGGAATTTATGTGCCCACCCACATCGGAAGTGGCTTTAATCAATGACTGAGGGATGCAGATGGGGAGAGTAGAAATGCGATCTTCCTTGTCTGAGGTCTGGATAACTGTCAGATGTAACTTTTTTTTTAAGATTTTATTAAACATTTTATTTATTTATTTATTCATGAGAGACAGAGACAGAGACACAGGCAGAGGGAGAAGCAGGCTCCACGCAGAGAGCCTGACAGGGGACTTGATCCCAGGTCTCCAGGATCAGGCCTTGGGCTGAAGGCAGCGCTAAACCGCTGAGCCACTCGGGCTGCCCTCAGATGTAACTTAAACTCCAGAGCTCTTCATGGCATCAAGTGAGGCCACCCTCCAAGGTATCACACTCCTGCTTAGCTTCCTCTCTTTCCTTGTTCCACTTCCCTGTGTCCTTACAGGTCTCACCTGGCAGCACTTCCTTTACAAATCACCTGCACACTAATCTTTTTCTCAGAAGCAGCTTTTGGGGGCCTGACCTAAGCCTGCCAACATCTAGGCTAATCAGTGTACTTATGGTAAGCACGCCCAGGCACGCTGTGGGTACAACTGGCCTGAGTCTCATTTGGCTGTTTGTATGAATCCAGACAGGCCTTTCTCTCTAGAATGTTGGAGTGCAAGTGCAGGCATGGGATCAGTTGGGACTTGGTGGAACCAAGAGCTAGAGAAGAAAGACACTGGGGGCCTGGCGACATTGTTTGAGCCCCTGGCAGGGCCACCTTTAAGGGCATGCAATCTATGCAGTTAAAAAGGCTCTGAGCTTAGAAGGACCTTGAGCTAGTTTTAATGCTCTTACATTGTCATCTTGAAATTCTTAACAAGTTTTGAAAAAGGTCCTTGTACTTTCATTTTGTGCTGAGCCCTGCAAATTATATAGCTGGCTGTGTTGCCTGGATCTAACAATACCTGAAGCTACATTTCTCCTGGATTATTTCAATTTCACAACTCAGCAAATTTCCTTTGGGCTTCTGTCATTTGCAGCTTATAGAGAGCTTGGATCACAGTCTGGGTTCCCCTGGTTTCAAACATCAGAAACTCAGCCAGCTTAGCAGGACAAGAATTTGTTCAAGAGTATTAGATAACTCACAGAGTCTCTGAGAGGTTTAGGGGAACAAAGCTGAAGGCCCACTGATAAAGAACCATGGCCAGATTCTATAACAAACAGAATATACCTCTGGACACAAGTATCGCATCCGTGCCCACGACTCTGGTGCTTGAATGCTACTTGGGACCTGTGTACCTGGTAGCTGAAGACTCTGCTGCTCTGCTCAGCAGTGTGGACTCTGTGTGCCACCACAGCCTCGAGGGCACTGGCTTCCTGCTCAGAGTCTCTGAGTGGATGTGTCAGATTGGTGGACCCCAAACCTGCCACCTGCAACTCAGTGGCAAGAACAGCTGGGCAAAAGAAATCCCAGCTTTTATCTTGAGGAGGCATGGGGGTCTTAAGCCAGGGAATTTCTCCCAAAGTAAGAAAGGGATTTAAAGACGGTGAGAATCGTCCCAATACCTTCTGCTTACATACATCTGACTTCTGCTGAGGGCTGTACATATGCGTAGTGCTTCATAAATATGGTTGATGCACACACTTTCAGCTGCTCTCAATGATTCTTGGGTCGCCCAAGGTGCCACCCCAACCAATCCTTGGGACATCCTATCCATCCTTGCCTTTTTAGGGGCTGCCCTGGGCCTGACTTCTGACCCTACCTCCCTGGTAATCTACTATTTCCCACCTGCCTGGAATCACAACCAGGACAAGATGGGTACGTTTCTGTAAAGCAAAATATAGCCCAGCCCTTAAGTTACAAGGTATTTGTTTACCTGGAGGCAGATGGAAAGGTGTCTGCTAGATTTTGTTTGCTGCCACAAAGCAAGTCCCACATACTTACTGCAGCTGGCAGGTAATAAACCTATTGCTATGCAAAAAAGATCTCTTTATTGTTAATAATTTTATGCCAACATCCAGCTTGTTCAGAAGGAATATTTCTTAGAATCAGGGGTTAATAAAATAATGAACAAAATAAAATGTATAAAGTTAGTGATTATCAGTTTCCTTTGATGAATCAGCCCCAGCGTTTGTTATCACAGATCTGATGTAAAAATTAAATAGAAGAACAAAAGAGTGCCTTGGGCAGGGGCATGAAATCAGCATTTAAAAACAACTTTCATCCATTTTGTACCTTTATATTGAATACATTGATTTCGAAGGAGAGGCTAGAATACAGAAGTGGGAATGGGCAGAGGGGCTGCTGCGGACATCATGATCCCCTCAAGGCGGGCTTCCTGGCTGTTCTGCAAGAGGCTCCAGGTGAGTTCTCCTAAAAAATTAGGAGAACTCCTTAGTGTCAGAGCGGTGAGGTTGGGCAGACATCAGCAGGGCCAGATTCATGTCCAATGCGTGTGTGACTGTGCCAGAGGCTTAGAACTGAGAAAGAGCAAAGAGAAGTTGCTTGTCTAAACCTCTGCCCTGGGTCAGCTCGTGGACTCGGTTTTTCTGAGGCTGCACTAATAGTTGGGGAGGGGTTGGCATGAATCGGGGCCCCTCTGAGATGCCACTCTCTGTCCCCTGGCTGGAAGAATTGACAAATAGGCCTTCATTCTCCCGGAGAGGCATTGCAGGATCCTTTGGAGAGTCCTTGAGGGTGTGTGGCCCTGAACTCTGTTTATCTGGAAATCAGCTGGCAGGGTGTGATGGGTGCTCAGTAAACATTTGCTACCTTGTTCACTTTAAACCTTAATCTCTGCTATTTCCACTACCTAGAGTATTCTTTCCCTTTCCTTGCTTCCCATCAGTCACTATAGTATCCTGAAATTTTGACAGAAAGCATTAAAACATAAAATAAAGTCATAAATCCTAAGAAAGCAGTGTTTTCCTGAATGCCAGGTGTACACATGCACCCAGCAGACTGCCCTTTGGTCAGATTCACCTCCAAATCTCAAGCATCGCTCTCCCGTACTGCACAGGGAATGTGGATAACCTGTGTTGAATTCTGTGTTACCTCTTTGAAGGAAGAAGCCACATCCTCAGAACCAGCTCCCGAATAACCTATGCTGTATGCTTTCACTGACTTTGAAGCCCAAACAAAATAGATGAACAGTCACAAGGATGAGAAAGGAAAGTTGAGGATCCAGTTTTTAAGGAAGTCTTAGCTCTGCTCCCAAGTGCAGGTCTTCACAACTGATACAACTCTTTTTGTGCAACTCAGCGGAGACTCTCCCTGCCCAGGATCTTTTGGGCTGTGGTCTCACCTCCTGTCATCCATGGGAAGTGATAAGGATTTTCTCCATATTGGAGGGGAGTTACAGAACCCACATAACTCAGCTACTGTCCCTGAGATGCCAGAGCACTCTCTTCCATACCTAGTAGAGCCCTTGCAATGGGTTTAAATTCATAAACTCATTTCTGGGCATTTTTGGATGAGAAGTCACCTCCTGAACTGAGGTTCTATGCTTACAGCCTCTGGAATCAGAGTGACCAAGTAGAGCATCTTCCTTTCCCTCCCAAATTTGGCCAAGACAAATGCTTCACGACTGGTAGGCCAAGCTGCAACTCACCACCAAAATGCTTCTGAATCCTCTCTATTAAAAAGGATGCAGGGATCCCTGGGTGGTGCAGCGGTTTAGCGCCTGCCTTTGGCCCAGGGCGCGATCCTGGAGACCCGGGATCGAATCCCAGGTTGGGCTCCTGGTGCATGGAGCCTGCTTCTCCCTCTGCCTCTCTCTCTCTCTCTCTCTCTCTCTGCATGTGTGTGTGTGTGACTATCATAAATAAAATTTTAAAAAAATAAAAAATAAATAAAAAGGATGCATAAATTCTCAAAGGTGGCGAAAACATTTTTTTCAGAAGAAAACACATGCTGGAAGGACACACATAAAACACACTGTAGAGTGCCCTCCCCATTTTGAACTTTAAAGCAACCCTGGGTTCCTGAACCCAGGAAACAATATGGTCTCCTGGTGTAGGGCGTGCTTGTGGTTATGAACCCCAGCTCTGCCACTTTACATTGTGGGATCTTAGGCAAGCTACTTGACCTCTGGATCTCAAGTTGGTCACCTGCAAAATGGGGCTAATTATTATACAGTCTCATAGGGATGCAGTGGAGATTAATGAGACAGGCAGGTGGTGGACTTAGCATGGTACCTGGAACATACAGTAGGAGCTCAAAGCTCCTACTGTCCGTCAGCTGTGATTGTGGGAGAGGCATGGCCTGGCAGGAGTCTAGAATACTGAGAGAGGCTCTCTTGAGGGGTGTAGGACCATGAACAGGGGTTGGGGCCAGCAGTGGATGCTGTTGCTCTGTAGAATCTGAGCCAGGAGGCTTCAACTCTGGCTTCTCTAGCATAGATGGCTGCCTCTGCCTGAATGACCTTGAAAATAGGCAAACTATGAGGCCAAAAAGTTTTGCCCTCTGTGACTAACTTGTCTAATTATTACTCCCTGGGGTTTGACTGGTCAAAGATGAGCTCAAGGGAAAAGAAGGGGTCAGATTCCAATAGGACTTCTATCCACTACATAGGAATTTGGAGTTTTCTGGAAACTAGAGCATACCTTCCAAGGATTTTAGCAGAAGGGTGGAAGGGCCAGAATGATGTTTCTGAAAAAAAAAAAAAAAGTCACAAGGGAAGATGTTGTACATCCATGTGTCCATAGAAGGCCATAGTCAGGTAGGAGGTAGGAAGTGAGGGACACCAGCTGGGGACCCTCCAGTCATTCAGGTAAGAGATGACCCATGTAGAAAAAGACCAGGCAATGGGAATGGAGGAGGGGGAGTGAGGAGAGAATAGCCATGAGAGAGAGCAAAGGGTAAAATTAGCTGTGTTTGGTGAGTGGTTGGGTGCAGGAGCCGGGCAGGATGGAGTGTGGCTCACAAGTTTCTAGCTTCAACACATTGCCCAAGGCAGGAGGAAGGGCGGGTTTAGGGGAAGATGAAGTTGCAGACAAGCTGAATTTGGGGTAATTGTGGGAGGCTCCAGTGGTGGTTGCTCCCCATAGATGCAGGCCCAGAGCGTGGTGCAGTCTGCCCCAGGTGTTAGCTCCAGCTGTGGATGAGCTGCCCAAGAGGGCAAACTGACCACAAACAGCAACAGCTTCAGTGTCAAACCAGCCCCAGCTGAGTAACCAACCAGCATGATCTCAGCATAGCCATATACTGCCTACCCCAAGGGTACAGGCTACACCTCCCAAGGCTGCTGCTTTTGGAGAAGCAATAGGGAGAAGCAATAGGGAGACTTCAGGTCAGGACAGAGGCTGGGGACATGAGCAGTCTCGGAGGAGTGTTAGCCCTCCCCTCTGGTTCCCTGGCCTTATGTACACCTGTCCTACTCTCCTCACGCTTTACATATGCCACCATTGAGTGGGAGGAAAGCCTGCCCCTATGAGAATTCTTCACCTGCCCTGAATCCCTGGGGATGCCTGCCAAGAGCACTGGGACTCTGGGGAGCTTTGCTTTCTTGCCTCTGAAGCTCTGCAGAGCCCTAGCTGTCAGCAGGAAACAGGAGGGCAGATTCCCTGAGGCTTGGCATTACTGTGGAGGAAGCACATTAGCTCCAGGAGCCTCCACTCTGGCCAAGGAGGAGGCGAGTGTGGCGGCTGTGCCTGGTAGCCGGTTCCCAGGTGAGTATTGGAAGGTGCAATCGACAGCTGCCAACGAAAGAAAGAACACACCAAGTAAAGCAAAGAACCAAGTAAAGCAAAGATGGGTAAAACAACTCCGTCTCCCTGAGAGCCTGCCCGAAGCACAAAATTGACCACTGGGTCCTCTATAATTAGGGATGTTATTGATTTACTTATTGTAGACCTTGTGGATGCACTGTGCAAAACAGCATCTCTTAACTGTATCACACAATGCTGTCTCTCTACAGTTTGATGGTGCAGAAGCGTCTTTACCTAATTTCCAGGACTTCGGCTATGTGATATTAGAGCTTTATCTGTGTTCTAGAATCAGTGACCGAAGTTGCTGAGAAGAGCCTTGGTGTTAATGATGATCTGATTTAAGCCTGGGGAAGCAAGGCTGAAATTTTTTTTCTCCTGGTCCGGAATTCAGGACCAGTACAGCCCATGTTGCTAACTCCTTTCCTCTTGGCTTCAACGCAAGCCTCCACTTTGGTATTGTGGTTAATTGTATCCTAAAGCAGAGTTTCTCAACCTCAGCATTATTGACATTCTGGGGCCTGATAATTCTTTGTTTTTCAGGGATGTCCTGTGCGTGGTAGGATTTAGCAGCATCCCTGGAATCTAGGTGCTAGTAGCAGTCCCTCAAATTGATAACCAAAAATATGTCCAGACATTGCTAAATACCCTTTGGTGGCAAAATCACCTGTACTTGAAAATCACTGGTCAGAAGGAGGGCCTCTGGTTAGAAGCAGTATCTGTCTCTCATATAAAGTATGTAGAGCCCAATTCTGCTCTGAGATTTGCCCCTGAGAAAAGGGAGGAGGGTATGGACATGCGACTATAAACATCATTCTGAATAAGGAGATAGCCTCCTTGTCACATCCCTTGGGTGAGCCAGATTTTAAACTCTGGTACCCACCCCACTGGGGATTTCTGATGGGTCATAGATGCAGCTTTAGAAAATGTTGAATTGAAAGCACAAAGCTTGTTTTCTTGCTAAGTTTCTTTTAGATACACCAAAATCTCAAATTGGTGCTAGCCTCTTATCCACCTCAGCAACATACCTTTGCTATTTTTCCTCTTTTTCTTCCATTTTCTCTCTCATATTAGCTTTTCTGCTGTGTTTCACAGTATCATTGTTTTAGTTGTTACTCTAGAAATTATGAAGTGTGTCTTTAACTTATTGTAGTTTATCTTAAATCAGTATTTTTACCACATTCTGAATAACACAAGACCCTTACAACAGTTTAAATCCATGTATCTCTGTCCTGCCTTTCACTCTTATTGTCATATATTTTACTTCTACGTATGCCATGTTATTATTACTCTTGGTTTAAACAGTCCATAGTTTTTTATATTTAACTTTTTAGTTTCACTACCTTTCTTCCTGTACTTCCTTCCTTCTATCTGGGATCAGTTTCCATCCACATAAAGAAGTTTCTTTAGTTATTTCTTCTCTTTTGACACAGGGAGAGCAGGCCTCAGGAAAAGAACATTTCTCAGACATTAATGTCTGAATTTAGTCAAAACAGTTTTGATTCCCCTATGTTTATTGCAGTTCTCCTTTATTAAAAAAACTGATTATTTTTTCCATTTAATTTATCAAAGTAGGGATCCCTGGGTGGCGCAGCGGTTTGGCGCCTGCCTTTGGCCCAGGGCGCGATCCTAGAGACCCGGGATCGAATCCCACATCGGGCTTCCGGTCCATGGAGCCTGCTTCTCCCTCTGCCTGTGTCTCTGCCTCTCTCTTTCTCTCTCTGTGTGACTATCATAAATAAATAAATGAATAAATAAATAATTAAACAAATTAATTTATCAAAGTAATACATTGGGTTGATTTAAAGAAAAATATTGAGCAAATAATTGTCCAGATGGTACAGATCAAAAACTGAGAAGATGGTATGGAGGTTTTCAAAAGTTGGTACTGATAGCTTATGAGTTTCAGGTATTTGTATAGCTCTAGGTTGCTTACAGTTACCTTGTAGTTATTCTTTGATAACCGCCATTTACAGCATAAACACTAGGTGTTAGGCAATGTGCTAAAGACCCTATACTAACCACAGGTCAGGTTTTTATAATTATGATCAACTGATATCCCATTTTTCTTTAATTACCAAATTTCCCATACTTGTCAGCTTTATTCATTTACTCAGTAAATGGTATCAGGCATCTTCTCTGTGCTGGTCCTGGGTTTGGTGCTCAGCATACTGTGGAGACCAAAAGCTCTCCTACAGCTGTGCTTACTGCAGAAGGCAGACATCAATCTAAAAATCCCCAAAGCTATTATGTAATTGCAAACTAGCTGAGGGCTAGAAAGAGGAACAATGCACTACCAGGGATTCTGGCACGGTCTGAGAGATTAGGGGGGAACTCTCTGAGGCTACTCAGCTAAGAGACTCTCCTCTTGCCCCCATTTGCTTCACCTGGTCCCTCTCCCAAACCCTTTCCGTCTCCACTTATTTCCCCAGAGCTCTTCTCTGATCTCTGCATCCAGTTAGTTAGGCAGCCTGTAACCTAGTGAACACTCTAGCCTTTTCCTTTTAGGGAATGTGACATCATTATAATTACAGTTGGCCCTTGAATAGCATGGGCTTGAATTGCATGGATCCATTTACCTGTGGATTTTTTTTACAGCACAGTACTGTAAATGTACTTTTTCTTTCTCATGATTTTCTTTTTTCTCTGGTTTGCTTTATTTTAAGAATAAAGTATATAATACATATAATACACAAAATATGTGTTAATCAACTGTTATTGTTTTTTTAATTTAAAGATTTTATTTATTTATTTATGAGAGACACAGAGAGAGGCAGAGACATAGGCAGAAGGAGAAGCAGGATCCCCTCAGGGAGCCTGATGCGGGACTTGATCCTAGGACCTCGGGATCATGCCCTTAGCTGAAGGCAGATGCTCAACCACTGAGCCACTCAGGTGATCCCCAAATATTTATGTTATCAGTAAGGCTTCCTGGCAATAGTATATTATTATACACAGATTTTCAACTGTGCAGAGGGGTGGTGCCTCTAACTCCTGTGTTATCAAGGGTCAACCGTACATAATTATTTGGGTCATCATTTGTTCAGTATCTGAGAGCTCATTGGACTCTAAGTTTCACAAAGGCTGAGAATATGTTTATCATATTTGCTGCTATGTAACCTGTTCCTAGTACACAGTAGGCTCTCAGCAACATGGATGAAGCAAACCAAACCTCTCCTGACCTCAGGTTCATCTATAAAAATGAGTATAATGATATTGAACTCACTAGCATTTGTTTTCGTTTTTGTATTTTGTAAAAACAAAATAAATGTGTGAAGTACAAGATATGTAGATAGCTTTATATGTTATTCCCTGCCTCTTTTTTTTTTCCTTACCCACCAGAAGATGCCTGCTTCCTTGTTTTTTTTTTGTTTTTGTTTTTGTTTAAATTTCTTCCCTGCAATTCTACATTAGCCCATTCTCAGAGCTCCACATTCTTCTCCCCTCTGCATCATAAGTCCATCACCCAGGCAGGCTTCCAGTTTTCCCCTGTAGTTAGGGAAGACTTCTCCCCAGCCTGTGGTCTCTGGCAAACATTTGCTCAATCATGAACAGATTTACAACTTAATTACAGGTCACTTAAGCTGGCCCCAGTCAGACTGGGGATGCTCCAAAACTCACCTTTGATGGGGAGAGGGATTAATTAAATTCCTTAATAAAATCCTTTATCCCCATGAAAAAGAAAACAGAAATAGTTCTTGTGCACTTTTAGGAAGAGTAAACACATGTCCCGTTGTCACCAAGCTGAGAAGGCCGTGGAGCACATCAGAACAAGCGCTCCATTTCACAGGTTAGGAAACTGAGGACCAAGGAGCATAGCTAGTTACTGGCAGAATTCAAACCGGCATCAGGACCAAGACTTTTGATGTTGTCCTTTAGCAGCCACTGGTTTAAATGATATATCGTTTCCCTTCTTGCCCGCATTTAACAAATGAACATTTTTCTGGCAACTAGACTGTTTCTTTATGTCATGAAAGGGGAGTAATCAATTAATTCAACAACATTTTCTGTATACCAACTCTGGGCCAGATACTGGGTCAGGGATAGGGTAAGCAAAGATAATAGGGTAAGTTCACCAAGCCTCACCCGGGAGAATGGTTGAATTCTGGGACATCTATACATAGGCAAATTCTGGGTTGAATGTTCAGTCCAATTCCTTCCACATCTTTATTCTTGGCTTCTTTTCATCAAGAGAAAAAAAAAAAGATTAAGGGCTTGCTAGAAAGAATTACTTAAGTGACTTTGTTTTTCTTTGTGTGTTTTTTAAATTTTTTTAATCTTTAAAATTTATTTATTTATTTATTTATTTATTTATTTATTTATTTATTTATTTTTGAGAGAGGGAGAGAGAGAGAGAGAGAGAAGGGGCAGAAGGAGAAGGGGACAGAAAATCCCAAGCAGGCAGGATGCCCAATATGGAGTCCAACACCGGGCCTGATCCCATGACCTCAAGACCAGGACGCAAGCTGAAACCAAGAGTTGGACACTCAACCAACTGACATGTCCAGATGCTCTGATTTTGTTTTTCTTTATCTCTGCTTCTCCCCTGACAAGTTTGTACTCAAAAGTATGAGGGTTCCCCTGGAAAAGAGAAGGTGCAGGGTAAATCTACACTTGTTCTTAGCTGCTGTGTTCCTCACTCCAGCCTTCTATTCCTATTAACCCCTTCCCACTGGCTGGACTTTGGTTCCTGCCTGGGAAGAGGGAGGCAGTCCAGTTGGAACTAAAAGTGTGATCCCCAAAACTTACCTCATTTGTTTTCTGAGGTTTCTGTAGAAATTCTGATCTCTGCCGGTTGGCCTTGTCATCTGGCATTTGGTCCTTTCTGCTTCTTATTTGCATTGCTTTGATTACTAACATGCTGTTGGGTCAGTCTGCGTGTACTTTTGGTTTCTATTAAACTGCTCTATAGAACTTACTGTGATGAAGGAAATGGTCTATAATCTGTGCCTTTCAAACAGTAATCACTAGCTAGTGTAGCTAGTGAGAACTTGAGATGTGGCTAATATGACTGAGGAATTGAATTTTTAACTTTGTTTACTTTTAATTCATTTAAATTTAAAAAGCCACAAATAGTGGCTACACAAACCGGACAGTGCAGGTCTAAAAAGAGACTCTGCCTGGCCTGGATCAGTAACATATCTTTGGGCTTTCATATTCATGGACCACCTACACTCTTGACATTATCCACCCACTCATCCATCTATCAATCCATCCCAGAGATTGCCACTTGTGCCACACTCCCAGATGTAGGTTGAGAACACAGAGGCGAATCACACTGAACCTTAACCCCTAGGAAATCCATAGCCAGGGAGAGGGAGAGAGATAAATGAACATGGCCACCATTATATCCTTCCTGGTATGATTAATAGACTTCAGAACAATGGTAGGGACACAAAAATGGATGTGATCAGTTCTACTTAGGTTTGGGCAGGTGGCCGGTCAGAGAGGGTGTAGCTTTTGTGATTAGTCTTGTAAGAAAGGAAGAGGAATATTTAGCAATATGCTGTTTTGTGCATCTCTAGCACCTTCCTGAAATCCTATGAGTTAATCTTTGGTACCTTGAACTAAAGACCAAACTGGAGGTCTCAGGGGTGGAGGTGGATTGAAGAGTAATTGATTCTTTTTAATGTCCTGCTTAGATATTTGGATACTACTTATGATTAACTTTTCCAGATATTTCAAGATACGAATAAGTGAACTAAATTCCACTGAAAGGAAAATTAGTTTTTCCAGGTGTCCTGGTTGTTGTCCAAGGAAAGAAAAGAGATGGCCAGACAGTTTTCCTTTTCTTTTTCTTTTTTTCTGCCAATGGGCCTTTATAACTTTTGGGAAAATAAAGAAATTGTTACCATTCATATTTTTTCTCTTTCAAAATCACGTGATTCTGTTTAAAAGAAAAGGGAGGGTTTTTTTGGTTTTTGTTTTTTGGTTGAAAGAGAGATCAAGTATGTATACCAGAATTATGGTAGGGGGAGAGGGGCAGAGGGAGAGATAGAATCCTAAGCAGGCTCCATGCCCAGCACAAAGCCTGACACGTAGCTTGATTTCACAACCCCAGATCATGACCTTAGCTGGATGCTTAACTGACTGAACCACCCAGGCACCCCTGTTAAAGAGTTTTTAAAAACCCCTGATGATTTAAACTACCTTTTAGAAGTGTGTAGAAAGAGAAGAATTCCAAGATGTCAGAAAGAATGAAAGCCCTTCTTCCTTAAGACACATGTTGGTGTCACAAGGGACATCAGTAGTATTTTGTCTGTTCCAACACTCTCCTTCCTTGGTCTGGGGAATTGCACATCTCTAGCTTCAAACATGATGGGTGGGAGCAGGCAGTCCCGAGACTCTCTGATCCCTTCATAGGGAGTCATGTGACCTAAGTAAGACCAATCAGGGTCCTTCTCAGATTTTTCGGTTGGTGTTGGAGAAGGGCCCTATCCCTGGGGTTATGGATCAATAAGGAATTGGAGAATGCTGGCCTTCTTCCTAGCCACCTAGAGAAAGTCTGTCTGCTAAGAGAAAATAAGCCACACAGATAGAAGCAAAGAAGAGCTTTGAACTGTTCAACAGGATTAGAGAAAATGGGTCAATTAAGAGAATCCAAATGTAAGTGGTTCATTGAGAACACTCAGTGTGGTAGAGATATAAACACAAGATTTTTTTTTCCTACTCATTGCTGTGCTCTGTAATATCTACTTCTTTGATCTTTAATTTATCTTGGCAGATTCCATAACTTTCTGGCCACCTCCAGTGATTAAACACAACCAGGTCCCATTAAAAGCACCAATTTTCTATCCAATGCCATTTCTCCTCTGCCACTGCTGTCTAGACTTGTGGCTCAGAGAACTTAAATGGATGAAAAAAATGGTCTTTTCCCTCATTCCCCCTCCCTCTGTTTCTAGCTTTCTGCACTGAGACAGTGGGTGAAGAATGGGAAGAAGGGGCCGACTTATATGACTCTTATGTGGTGAGGTGGTCTTGGTTTTTCTCTGGTTCAATCCGGTTCTGTCAGAAGCTTGAGGTCTTTTTGGATATGGCCATCTCTGAATAGAGTATGTGGTTTTCCTGGGAGCAATACTCAGTTTTGTTCCATCTCTTTCTACTGCTAAAGACTCTTCAGAGGTGACCATGGCTCCCCACAGGCAGTTCAGGTCCAAATATCCTTTCAGAAGGAATGTCTCCTCTCTTGCCTGGGGGACACTTGGGCAGCTCCATACTTCCTGCCTCCCCTTTTACCTCTGTGTTTCTTCTGTTGAAGTGAAGATGCCCCTTTTTTTTTCTTCCTGGGAACTCTTATGAGTCTTTTCTTCAAATAAGATGAAGATGTTCACATGTACTCTTCACCTTCAGGAGACATTTACAAATTCCCTGAGCACTCTCCAAACATGTTCCTCTCTGCCTGTTGTCAGCACTAGAGAAAGCCAGGGAGGAGATGAAATCTTTTCTTCTTATAGATATCCCAAATATCCATGAGTGATTTTTCTGATCTATTTTGCCCACTGGTGTGAAGAGAAATTTCTCCTATCTCTCCATCATTAGTGGGGAGGCATGTTGTTTAGTCTTGACAGGGACACTGTGCTTACCAAAAAGCCACACAGAACTCTCCATTGGTCCCCACTTCCTTTCTTCTCCCCAGTGTTTCCATTTAGGTACTACCCAGGGGCAGGGCTGATGATTGATTATAGAATGAACACTGCTGCTGCCTCTTAAGAAGCCATGAGGGAGGTGCCATCTTTTTAGAATGTGGAGGTCATTAGCACTAAGGGCATGAGTGTCAATTCTATGTTGATAAGAAGGCCCAGTCAGAGCATGTTACAATCATTGGTAAAAGGTCTTCCCACTAGAACAAAAGACACAAAGTAAGAATCCATTATTCAATGGCCTCAGGTAATTTTTTCTGATGAGTTTGGATTTCAGACAGGCTATGAATGTTTATGCAGATATCCATAGGTGGGGAGGACTAAAAACCTGCAAAATGCTGAATAAGATGCTTACCCTAGGATGGGTACCTTACCAACAGGCCAATGTACAAATATACTTGAAGAGAGATTCCATAGGTTGGACAATATATCCTCATCTATAAAACTGCCACTAATATGAAAAGATGTCTGCTTCATCCACTGACTACCTGTGTGACCCAAGGCAATCACTTTTGCTTTTCTCAATTTCATTTTCCTCATCTGCAAGGTGGACACTACTATTGACTTTGTTGTGTGAAATAGAGAACCACCATGAGTCCTGTAAGTAGTACATTTTAGTCTGTTTCTGTTCCTATTCTTTATAACAAAGATGACATCAGGGCTTTACTTCTCAAAATGAATAGGTTTAGTAGATTTCTTCCCACCAAGAGGGATGGAGTTGGATTGGTGAGGGGGAAATATCTAGGAGCTAATGTAGATACTATGGGTATAGCTGCTCAGCTCCCAGCAGTTGCTGTAGGGCCTTGTCTTTGCTATACCTCTAGTCTCTTCAGGGAATGGCTCTTCCTCCAACTGATACCTAAAGTTGCATGAGGTTTTAGTAAAGACTGTCATTCCTGGGAACCCATGCTCTTGACCTGATGTGGCCAATCGCAGTGCTTCAGCCCCTGACAACAGTGATTGGTCTTGGAGATATAAGGGTCTTTTCTGGGATTTATCTAATTGGAGATTTCTTCTTTGATGATGAAGTTGGCACACGTTCTAGAGTTCCAGGGAACCATGGTTTCATTTCATGAAAGGAAATGCAGCCTCCTAACAGAGAGCAGAGGAAAGAGATGAGGTGGGGGAATTGGACTGCCATTGTGTCCCTGGTTCCAGGTGGCCTTGCCTTCTTATGCTGTGGTTCTAATAGATAGTAATTTTTGCCTCTTTTGCTGAAGCTATTTTGAAATGAGTTTCTGTCACTGAGAACCAAGTGAGCCCTGACCAGTATATATCTCTTTCCCCTTGAGATTAAATATTGATACCAGGTTCATTGCTGTTGGGTTTAGAAACACTCTGCTGGGCTAGTTGCTTTCTGAAGAGATTCAAATGATAGGTCAAGGGTGACTTTAAATTGGGAGTACTTCTAGGGTGAGCCTACTAGAATTGCCATATAAATATTTTCTTCAAATGGGTCCCCCTGAATTGTCTCCAGTGGCCTCCTAGATATAAAGCAAGTCTCCACAGACTTTGTCTTGGTCTTAATCTGGCTCCTGTTTTCCTGGGAAAGGAGAGTGCTTTCCGATCTGTCCCCAAAGGTTCCTGACCTGGCTGTAGACTGTTCTGCTCTATTGCCTTTATAGATTATACCTTGCTCTTCCCCCCCCAAGGCTAGAGTCTTTATGAGAAATTGTAACTCTTGAAAATCCATATGGGTTCCTTGAAGCTTCTTCAGCTGGTTCCTTTTTTTTTTTTTTTTTTTTTTTTAGAGATTTTATTTATTCGTGAGAGACACACAGAGAGAGGCAGAGACATAGGCAGAGGGAGAAGCAGGCTCCTTGTGGGGAGCCTGATTCCAGACTCGATCCCAGGACCCTGGGATCATGCCCTGAGCCGAAGGCAGATGCTCAACCATTGAGCCACCCAGGCATCCTTTCAGCTGATTCTTAAAGCTGGTTCCACTCTATGGAAATGCTTGGTTCCTTTGCTTCTTCTCTTGTCTGAGGTCTGGGGACTGAGCTTACAGGGACAATGTGGCCTCAATGGCAGCTTCCAGTGCCTGTTTGTAACACTTCTATTCTGCTGCTGCTCTACTCCCTGTCATTTCCAATGAAGGGAAGGGACCTTGGAATCACAAAGAACTGGGTCTGACCCTTGGCCCTATTATTTTCTAGCTGGGTAAATTTGGGCACAAACTTCATCTTGCTGAACCTTGGGCTATTCATTCATAAAATGGTAATATTAATCGTACCTCCCTCATGGGGTCACTGACACTCTAACCAAGCCCCCTCCCTTCAGTTGTATATTTGAAATAGGAACTGCCCAAAGGAAAGGCACAGAGTGCTAGACAGATGAAGCACTGATGTTCTTGTGACCCCAAATGTCCTTAATAATGGCAAGGCTCATGGCACACTTTTCTGGAATGTGCTGTCATCTGTTAATACTTTAACATGCAATCACTTGGGCCTGTCTGAGTCAACACCTGAGCTGCTGCTGCCTCTGCTCTAGCTTAGATCATTGGTGATTTCTAGAGGACTGAAGGCTGTGTTCATCCATGAAGGTTGTAATACATCATTGTTTTTTAAGCACAAGAAATTCTCTCTGGTCAGCTTGTAAAATATCTTCAACAATTTGCCTCAATCCAATGCCTCTTAGGGAAAGGCTATACATTTTAGGATTATAACTCCCAGAAGAGTGCCTAGTTTCACCCAAGAATGGTTGTTCACATGAATAATTCTGAATATTCTATTTATATGAGATGATGGATGTTAACTCAACCTATTGCTGTAATCATTTCATGACATATGTAAATCAAGCTATCATGCTATATACCTTAAACTTACATGGTGATATATATATAATTATTTCTTCAATAAAACTGGAAAAAATAAAGAAACCACCAAGCTCAGGATGGGCAGAGAAAATGTTGAAGAAATAAGAAGTTAAAATGTAAAAGAAAAATCTGTATCTAGTTCCCAATATCCATAGGCATCTTAATTTGCAAGCAAGTATGCCCTTTGAATGAGAGCTTTCTGTGACTTGATCCCTATTTTCCCAAGTTTGAGATGGAGAATAATGATGACTTTAATTTAAGGAACCTATTCAGCACAGACAACAGATTGGGTACTGAGTGGCACCAAGGACACAAAAATGATCAAAAGACACCATTCTTACCTGATGACATTGCAAATGTTTGTAGTATCCTATGATAAATGTGGTGCTTGAGATGTGTATAGGATGAGGAGCAGCTTGGCCAACTCAGAAGAGATCGCAAGTGGATCTTACAGTCATGCACCAGGAAACCATCCATGAGCTGGGCATGCATTATGCACTTCCTGCTGTTCTCAGAACATATCTTAGCATGCTTTTACTACAGAGCCTTTGCACATTTGATTTTTTTTTGTCCAGATTACCTTTTCTCCAAATATCCTAATGGATCACTCCCTTACTTTATCCAACATCCACATTCAAATGCTATTTTATCAGAGTAGGCCTTCCCCTGACCATCCCAAATAGACGACTACCCTCAACACATTTAATTTCTATTTCATACCTGGCTCTATTTTTCTTCATTGTATTTATCACCACTAACATATTATATGTTTGTTTTTATCTGTCATCTTTTGACACACACACACACACACACACACAACTGTTAAAATTAAGAAAGCAGGGACCTAGTATTTTTTTCCTACTTCTGTGTCCCCAATACTTAAAACAGTGTTTGCCACAGAGCATATGCTCAGTAAATACAAATTATAAATGGGTGAAGAGACTAAGATACCTGGATGGTTCAAACTTGATCTCTTCATTAGTATTGTGCAGTTTGCTTGGGAAAAAGAATAGTCCAACAAGATAGAAAAAAAAAAACATGGTTGCTGGTTTAATTAAAATGTGTGTAAAATGCTAGTAGAACTTAGAGGAAAAAGCTATTCATTTCTTCTTTGTGGAAAGACAGTGAGGAAGGAGGTGATATCTCAGAGAAGGTCAAATTTCACCTGGATCCTGAAACATAAATGCAAGTTTGCCAGGCAAAATGGGGATTAAGAATAGTAGCAGTGTCGGTGGGTGCACTACCCATATTCCTGAGCTCACTGTCCACTGTATGGTACAGCTGCTTACTGAATGCACATACAGCTCTTGGCCTGAGGCTTTCTCTTGGAAGTGTGCTAGGCAGGCTGTAGAAGTGCTGATGAGCTAGAACCCAGAAACAGCCCTCAGCCTGTGGTGGATGGGCATTGGAGGAGAGATGCCCCAACATTTTGCCCCTCCAGTGGAACAGCTTGGAAGTGCACATTATGCTGTTTGTATGAAGCCTCTGAGGGGGCTGGGTCTCTCTCATTCACAGTAATAGGTTTGATAATACATTCTTTATTGACTTTCTTTCCTTCCCCACCTCACTTCCTCACTCCCCTTCAGTGTTTCCTGAGGTCACTTCTCAAACAATTTCCTTTTGAATTCTTGCCTCAAGACTACTGCCAGGAGAACCACCTAAGGCAGCCATGGTCACAGAAGCAGCAGGGACATGGACAAAGGGGGCTGGACTGCACCCTGCAAGCCTGGGAGATGGAGAGACCAGAGCAACAGCCACAACTGTGGCTGGTCAGCAGTTCAACTGTGAGATGTCTCTACACATCAGGTTGAATAGCAACAAGATTATGCTGACAAGCACATGGAACATTAGCTTGGAGCCAGCATTTCCTCCTTTCTCAGCTACAGCTTTTTAGATGCTGAATTAGATTTTTACTTTTTCATCATTCTGTTTGCTACCCTTTCATTCCAGATCTTTTCTTCTCTCTCAGTCACTGGAAGAGAAATGATAGCTCTGCTGCAGGACCCAAACCTCTCTTGTGTGAAGTGGGCCTTGGGAAATGTCACTGGGACCTCTCTCTGGGCAGAGAGTGCCCAACATAGAAATGCTACCTGGTAGTAAGCACATCATGACCCCAGAGCAGATACCCACAGGCGGGCAGGTATGACAAATGGGTGGTCTAGGCAAAGGGAAGGAAGATGGATACAGGAAATGGGGGACATAGTGTGGGATTATTTGTTCCTTTGGAATTGTACATTCACATCAGGCATCATCATCTTTTCAGTGAAGTCTCCTTGTCTGAGTGTCAATTGTTCTGAGAGATCATTAAATAGTATTCAAGGCAGGACACTCGAAGAAGGGCTGCTTCTGAATGGGGATGACAAGAGTAGCAAGTGTTTTGAGATATAAATCCATTCCCATTATGGCTGTAAATCTTGCAAAGAAGGGAATGCCGAGACCTGGTGGTGCAAGTTCTTATGGCTCCCAGTGCGCTTTCCCTAGATAAGTGACCAGGGGACCTTTGTATGATCCAGTAGGCTGAGAGGAAATTGAGCTGCCACGCCATATGAAGCTCCTGCTAGAGATTTGGAGGAAGATGAATGGTACTTAAGCAACAAGAAGAGCGTGAAATCAAACCATTAAAAAAACAATTTCAAGTCCAGTCAACTTCCCTCACCTTCTTTTCACTGTGATAAAGCCCCTAAAAGTCATTGGATGGTTCCTTTGATCTTGCTCAAGTTGGTGTGTTGACTTTCTCACCATTTTCCATTGGGACCTATAGGTGCTCCTTGCATTGGGGAAATGTTGCCTCTGGGAAAGGATGGGGAGAGGAGACGCTCTTCCATACCCTACCCCCCATTTCTCTCATTGTTTTCTCATTTCTCTGGGGATGAAGCTGGGGTTTTTGGAGTTGAAGTCACTAAGGTTGTCTGCAGGCATACCTAGGAGAGAGTCTCACTAGGCTTATTCTCTTATTTTTAAAAAGTTCTTTCATCCCATCTGAGATATCTGTCACTTTCTACCCCAGAAAATGTGAGGTCCTGAATGGACAGATGTGGGTTTTCAGCCCATAGAACAGGGTGCCTTTAAATCTGGTGGCTGTGACAGTGGTGGGTATCACCTAGGATGACACAAATCCTTCCTTCTGCTCAAAACACCCAACTTCTATTTTTTGGTTTTTAATTTAAAAATTAATTATATAAATTATAGAGAAATGAATTATCCTTGGGAGAAATTAAATCAGAACCCTTTGGATAAGACTAAAGGCCACTTTGACCAACAGTGCCCCCCTTCCTCAAAGAGGTAACAGCTATCATACCCTTCTTGTCCTTTTTCTACTCATTAACATATATGTTAATGTACTCTTATCCCCACAGAAAATATAAAGAATATGTGCTTAAATATATTAAAGCCATCATATTTTATATGCTATACTGCAACTTATTTTTCCATTTGACAGTCCTTCAGGCTGGTAGGATTGAACTCAGAAGCCACCTTTCTGGTCACACAGCTGGGAGGGCATGAAGGAGGCTGAAACTCAGCCCATCTCTGCTAGCTTAGCCCAAAGGGAGGGCTGCTTTTCTCTAACTTGTTTACCCAGATGGGGTATCTTTCTCTAATTCATGCAAAGGTATGGTATGTAAGTAGGATATGGTGGCCCTGATGGATCTTCTATGCTCTATTTAATTGATGGTAGTATTCCATAGTGTGGATCGATTGCATTTTATGTATTCATCCCCATGGTTAGACACTTAAGTTGTTCTAATTTCTCACCATTGTAGGCAATACTGCCACAAACAGTCTTATATATGTCTCTGTGTCCACTCATGTAGCTGTTTCTCTAGAGAAGTATTGGGATTACTGAGTCATAGGAATGCACATTTTAAATTATACTAGACAATGCAAACTTGTCTTCTGAAGGTCCCTTCCAACATGCAGTCCCACCAGCAGTATATAAGAGTGCCCATTTCCATCAACCTTACCAACATTTGATGCTGCCTGACTTGGATATTTCCTAATTTTCTTCCTCTTCTTAACATACATCTGGTCAACCCTACTGTCCTGAGGTTGTTCCAAATCTATTGTCTTATTTTGCCCTGGTTTCTTCATCAGCTGGATTTCAATTTTGGTTCTCTGGCCATCTGAGCTTTACGCTCCTTGGTCCATCTACTCTGACAAGGAGCATCTGTCTCATTTGGTCTGAGTTCCAGGTGGCAGATAGGCAGAACAACTCTGCTTCAACCTAACTGTGGGACATGGGCCAGTTGCTTGTCTGGGCCTCAGTTTCCCCATCTGTACCAGAAAGGAACTAGGTTACAGAAGCTCCAGGATCCTACCTCTCAAGTTTTGGCCTGAATAAGATTTTAAAATTTCACTTTAAAAAGGCACTTTTGCCCCCATCAGAGTTAGCCACTGTTTGGTCTGGTTGAAATGCTTACTATGAATGCACACAGTCAGACATGAAGCATTTGAAGAGGTAATGGGTAGGTACACATTTTATTGCTCCAATGATTTATATCACCATTCATCTCTGTGTTTTCATGGGTGGGGATGGTGATGGAGAAAGAATTTTCTGGTCTGTGCAAGCTGTCAACCAGGTAGTGAATATTTCTCAGGTAAATCAGTTCCACTTTCGCCTCTATAGTCACTTTCTTCTTGGTCTTCAGGCCACAGCTTCCTCATTCATTCAAATATTTATTGAGCTTCCTTATTCATACTCAGATATTTATTGAGTACCTATGTCCTTTGCTTCATGGTTACTTTTGGAAGGAGTGAGAGTAGAAGATGCAGGATAATGGAAAGCACTTTTGTGAGCTCTCATGGTTTTGTTCAGTGTTGTTTAATAGAACAGTTTGAGATGACAGAAAAGTTCTGTAAAATCTATGCTGTCCAATATGGACCAACTCCTAAATGCCTTGGAGGAAGCAATACAATGCTGGGGACTTTGCAGCAAGTACTCTAAAATTCAGTCCTCTCAATCTTTTCTTTGATGCCTCAATCTCTTAATTTGTAGAGAATTGTTTTGAGGATCAAAGGATGTAGAATGTCTATACCTGGCACAGAGCCTGGCCCGCTGTAGATTCCAATTCCCCTCTGTGTGTTATCTTGGTTCTCAGGATTCCTAATACGCTTTAAACAAGTAAAAGTTTCCACTCAGAGAGCAGAGACTATGCTTCTGGGAAGGGTAGGCTGAAGAGGCCACCTCCCCTTTCAGAGGCTTCCCAAGCCTCAGACTCAATCACCCAGGTGAGTTGCACAACTTTATGGGCACCACAAGCTGTATCACTCTCATTGTAGGGATTTTCAATGGTGGGAATTCACCTCCCCACTACTGCCTACCTAGACAGGTGCTAGAACGTAATATGTGCTCAGTAAACAATTGTGGGTGGATTAATCACCAAAGTCAAGTCATTATAGTTGAGTGGAAGCCAGGAGCTATGAGTTTTGGACAGCCTACCTGCCTCCCCTGGTTCAGCTCTGCCCCTCCAGGAAAATGCAATGATTCCAGTGTTGCAAGCTACAATTTGACTCTCAGCTTTGCTGCTGCCTGGCTCTATGATCCTGGCAAGTACCGACTCTGCTTGGTGTCTTAGTTTCCCTATTTGTCCCTGGGTGCCCTCGAATTCTGTGACCTGATTACATATGGGCTGTTTTTGCTAGATAGGTCCTGAGGCTGGCATAAGGGTTCAATACACATTTCTCCTCAGGTTGGGGTTTATCTAGGCTGGTCACTATCTTGCCATCTCTCCTATCACCCCTGTCTCCTCTCCATACAGCGGGAGCTTGTGGTTGGCTTCCTGCCACACCAACAACAGGCAGGCAGTGTTCTCCTTCCCTTCCCTGACCTCACCCAGCAAGCACTCCAGAGGCGGTCAAAGCAAACAGGACTTGCTCGACCTGGCCAGGAAATCCAGAACAAAAGAGGGCTTCTTTAATCAGCTGTTTCCTTTGGTCAGAAGATAAGTTGTGAGCTATAACCTTTTTAAAAAACTGAAACAGAAGAGAAATAAAGTGTCAGACAAACTTTGATGAAATTAAGGCATTCATTATTTTTCATTCAACTAGCATGTGAGTATTATGAGAGGTCTGTGGAGCTGTGGCTGTGTGATGGTGCACTGGACATGGAGCATGACCTAGGAGGGGTCACGGTTTAGTGGAAATTAGTAGTAGGAACCAGGGCAGATTACTGTGTAGTATGACTAGGGGTTACTGACTTTGCCTTTTTCATTACTGTGTCCCCACTGTTTAGATTTCAGCTAGATGGTGATATGTATTCTTTGTATATTGTGTCACAAATGTTTATATGTATATAGTGATAAATTAAATTGGGTTAATGGTCAGCAAATATTCACTCTTTGGTGTTTACGTTTGTGTGTGTGCACATATTTCTTCATGTACATGGTTGGTGATTAATAATGATTTGTTGAGTGAATGAATGAGTGAATAAGGATGGGATGTTTGGAAGCCCCTAGAAGGGGGCCCAAATCCTGTATCCAAGAAATAACAGACAGGCCAAAAGTCTTGAAGAAAGGGTAGAAGTAAGTAAGGGAGAGGAAGCCAGAGTGGGGTAGGTAGTGGAAAGATGGGGGTTGAGAAGGGGTTGGGGCTTGCAGGTTGGGGAGCAGCACACAGCTGAGGATGAGGGCTTTAGGTATGTTCAACCACATAAAATTGCCAATAACTGACCATTTTTGACTAAGAAAAACAACAACCTCCGTAGAGTTGAACCAGTTGCTTCAAACGTCGTTGAACAGTTAGGGACAAGATCGTATGGGGCCTAATGAGTTATGTAAAGAGACTGAATTTTCTCCTGAGGGCATGGAGAGGCAATGAGGTTTTACTTTTTCTTTTCCTTAAAATAAGACCATTTTTTTTTCTGGTATAGCTGTATAACTTATATTTGTCATTATTTTAAAAAATTCATATTAGAGCAACAGTAAAAAGAAATAGGATAGTAATCATCTTTGCTCTCACTAACCAGATAACCATAGTCAGTTTGAACTGACATGTCAGTCATAACAATTTGGAATACCTTTTCTGGACTGTTTTTTTTTTCTCTCAAGTTGTATATGTGAAGAGGAATAGGGCATGAAGCTGCTATTTAAAAGTTGCCAGTGGCCTTTGTGTCTAACGGAGCAGGTTGTAGGTTACCATGGAAAAATTCGTTTTTGTTTTGTAGAGGATTCAGAGTGGGAGAAAGGCGTAGCTGGACTTTTTGGGCCTAGCTGCTGTATCCTTTCATATATGCCTCTTGTGAGGTTGCTAGGGACAAGCTGGGCACATTTCTACAAGGCTCAAGGAGTTCCCTGGGATGCAGGGCATGGAGATCTAACACCTTCTCTAAGAAATCAATCCAAAATGAAAAACGTTGGAAATTCAAAAAATAGAGAAAAAAATCCCAAAGTGAAAATGATCATCTTTAGTCCTGTGCAGAATCTCATTATTGATATTTTTGGTATATTTGTCCCCTTTTTTCTTTATATAGTTCATATATATAGTGATAAATCAAATTGGAGTAATGGTCAGCAAATATTCACTTTTTGATATTTGCATATGTCTGCACACATAAATATATATATGAAACATGCATATATAAATATATGTATATGTTCATATATACATATAAAGTTTTGTATATACACACACACAAAATAAGCAGTATTGTTTTGTATTTCTCTCCCTCTTGCCACTTTATTTTAGAATTCTAGCTTGGAAATTCCTGAAGGGATCTTGTTATCCTGAAATAATCCTTCACAACTCTTTGATGATATGCCCTTAACTCTGAGGAAGTCTCTCTTTCCCTAAAGTGGGCTGAAGCTACTTTTGGTATCTCCTCAGAACCGGAGTCTCCTCCTTTTTGTGGGGCTACGTTTCTTACCTAATTTACCAAGGGTAGGCGTATCTGATATTTGTCAAGCAACAAGTCAAGTTCTGCGGCTTTTAGAAATGGTTAGTGGGACACAGACAGCTTCTCTCTGCCTCTGTGGCTGGCTTTCATGGAATGTGGGTGCATGGCCAGGATGTCCACACAGAGCCCAGCTCTGCTGCCTAGAGAGGAGCGTGAACACCTGAAACTGATCGAGTTGGTGTTTGTTCATTTGAGGGCCCTTGCATCCCTCCCACCATAGCACCATAGCCTCTTTCTTCCCTGAGTCCCCTCCCCCACATTCCAGGCTGACTGCCTCTCCATCTTGGGGTGGGAAAGCTTCTGTCACAGGCTGTACATTCCAAATCCAAATTCTGGGTGAAGCCCTCGGTTGGCCAGGAGGGCCAAAGTAATGGAGACTTGTGACATTTCACTGATGCACTGAGCACTGAATCCATTTTATCTTGGCTTCCATGTTTCTCTTGGGGACATATTTCAGCTACTGGAGACTATTTCAGTACAAGATGGTATAACCCTTCTTTAAATCTCCTTTGATCTTCTAACTTTCTCCAAGTGTCTTTAACTTTTGCAATTCTAGAAAGTGTTTCTCTTTCTGAAGCTACTCATTTTGCATATGCTCCAATCCCCCTAGTGCCACCAGCACCTCCTTTCTGGTGTGTCCCCAGAAGCAGCGGTTGCATCTTCAGTTTCAGGGCTCACTGCCCAGCCACCAGGATTCTATAGGTTTCCTCGAAACACCCTCAGTTACTGTGTGTTCATTTTTTCTTTGCTTGGGTTTCAAACTCTTCCTCTGTCTTCTTACATCCATTTTATTAACTGGAAGAAATGCAGTATTCCCTGTCATCTGGCAATTGAAACTAGAATCTTGATAATGACACCTTCTTTGTTTATTGTTTTTTTTTCTCTACTACTTTCCATAAGACACCTCCCAGGCTCATGACAAAGACGTTTTCCTCTTCTTATATAATATTAATGACCACTCAAGATCATAATAAAACAACAACAACAATACTAGCTTATGTTTATTGGGTGCTTACCATGTACCAGGTCCTGTTTCATGTGCATTGCAGATATGATCTCCTTTGACCCTAATGACAATCCTCACTCTACAGATGAGAAAAATCAGGCACGGAAAATTTAAGTAACTTACAAAAGTGCTAGCACCAATGTATGAAGGCATTTAGTAACCTAGATTAAGAGCCATAGGAAAATACCGTGTTTAGATATATCAGCATATCTCATTGGCATCCTTCCCAAAGCCCTACTTAAGTGGTCCTGGACATTCAGATACTGTTACTGAAACACTGTTTGTCTTGAGGACATGAATTGTCACATGTGCCCTCTTGAAGGCTCTGTGTCAAGACTCTTTTTTGGGTGTTAGTGTTTACACTGTCTGCAGCTATTCCCATGTGTCTCAGGTTTGTGTTTTATTGGGATTCAGTGTCCCCTCCTCAGGCCCTAGCCACACTTTCTGAGACACATTTCTGATTATAGCCTCTCCAACTGTATTCCTGATGCTTTCACTTAGCCTTTGCATGATTCTCTGACATGCTCAGGGCTCAGGCTTAAGGGAGGAACCTGCATGCATCAGCCAGGGACTGATCTTCTGCTTCAAAGTTACATTTGTAAGACAGACATGGCCGTCAATGTGCAGATACCTGGGGCAGCTATGATGGTCCCTAGTCCTGGACATCAGTGTCATGTTCCTGCTGGCCTATCTTGCCCCTGGGTACTTCCTCCAAGATGCTCCCTTGACTCGGTATGCCTGGGTTTCCTATAGCCTTTTTGACCCTAGTGATATGACAGTCAGGCTGGTAGGCTCGATCTGCCTGAATGGCCCTATCTATAATTTCATGGTTATTTTGGCTGATATAAATGACAGTGGTGGAAAAAATAATCCTATTTGCAGGATGGCTCTGGCGGGTAGGTTGGCCTCAGTGGCAGAGGCATGGGTTATGGTTTGTGTGAAGCTTCAGTGGAATTTACACTGACTCAGCACCCTGTGTCAGAGTCCTAGGCTCCAGGAAACAAGAGGATTTCCTAAAGTAACAGTATTACCAGGGGGCCTGTGTCTGCTGTGGGACCACTCCTTCTTCCCTCCTTCAGTAGCTAGATGGGTTAGAAAAGAGTAGTGTCCCACCTGCTGGAAGTGGAAACCAGAGATGAGAAACTCCCACTGATGGTGGAGGAAGAGCTGATATGATGCCTTGGACCAGTGGTCCCTGAAGGGGATGTGAAGACATGATGAGCAGCGCGGCCCGGGGCCTCACCTATGGGAGCGGGGCCAAGGCTTGGACAGCAGCTGACACGCTACATCAGAAGGCCTTCAAATGGTCAGGTAGCTTGGGCAAAGTGCCTCACCTCACTTAAGATTCTTAAAAACCAGATTAGCAAAGATGAAAACAACTTATGAAAATGACAGTCTCATAGTCTGCTGAGGGAAGCATGAATTAAGACTGGTCCACAATCCTTTACCTGAAACCTATGGGGCCAGAAAAATGTTGGAATTTAGAATTTTTCAGATTTTTGAAAAGCAGTGTGATGTATAGATTGTGTATTATATAACACTCCCTCAGGAACCAGGGTGATACACACATTTATGTGTCTGCCCGAAATGCACAAATATTCATACTTAGTGAGATTAAAAAAAGACTATAAATAGTCTTGTGTCTATTCAGATCAGGGTCTGACACCAAATAAGCTTAGATATTCAACTTGTGAAAGCATTCTCAGTTTTCAGAGTTTTGTGGATAAGATTAGAGACCTTGCAACCTTTCTGCAGGGCACTTTGACAATATGTATTAAAAGTCTTAAAGTATACACGACCTTTCACCCCACAACTTTACTTCTAGGACTTAGTTCTAAGGGAATAATCATGATTACAAGCAACACCCTAGCAATAAGGATGTTCATAACTGCATGGTTTTTGTTTGAAAAAGAATGAAAGAAAAGGAGAAACAATCTGTCTACCATTAGGGGATTGGTTTTTTTCTTGAAGATTTATTTATTTCTTAGAGAGAGAAAGTGCATGAGAGAGTTGAGGGGGGGTGATAGGGGCAGGAGAGAGAATCTTAAGCAAACTCAATGCTGAGTGGGGAACCCAAGGGGCTCCATCTCTCAACCCTTAGATCACAACCTGAGCTAAAACCAGGAGTCAGATACTTAACCGACTATACCACCCAGGCGCCCTAGGGGAAATGTTTAAGTAAATATAGTACATGCATGCAGTGGAATATGAGGTGGTCCCTAAAACTGTAATGTTTGCTTGTTGACTTGGAAAGATGTGCACGATTTATTATTTAGAGACAAATCTTAGCTATGAGTAGTCTTATTTGCAAACAAAACCTGGAAGAGTAGACACACACCAGAAGAGTTATCTCCAGGGTTTTGTGGGGTTTTTATTTATTTATTGGTAATGTGGATTTTCTCATTTCTCTATTCTAAGTTTGAAAAGCAATACTTTCAAACTTTCAAGGGATTCAGATATATCTAAGCTAATACTGCTCCTCTCACCCTTTCCTATCCCCTTGAAGGTAACCAATATTCAAGGGTGGGTATCTTTCCAGACCCTCTTCTCTGTAAATGCATAAAAACTTTTAAAGTAATTTTTCCACCCGTGGAGTCATACCATGGATATTGTTCTCTGCCTTCCTCTTTCAGTGGACTCTGTCATTAATTTCTTTCTATGATGCAAGGATGTAGTTTTTTCTTTTATTGAAGTATAGTTGGCACAAAATGTTACATTAGTTTCAGGTATACAACATAGTGACTCAAGAGCTCTATACATTATGCTGTGCTCACCACAAGTGTAGCTACCACTTGTTATCATACAACACGATTACAATATCATTGACTGGATTCTCTAAGCTGTGCCTTTCATCCTATTTACTCAACCTTTTCCATCCCATTGGACTTTTAAGTACTTTCTTTTATTTACTATTTAAGTATTTGTTTACTATTTCGAACAGCATTGCAAAGAGCATTCTTTTGTGTGTGCTTTTGTGGACATGTGCATGCATTTATGTAGAAGAGTTTTTAGTTTTCATTTTCCTGTAACAAACATCTGTTATTTCGATTATTAAAATTTTTAACATATTAAAAGATTCCATAAGACTGTTTCTAATAGCCTGAAGGCACTCAGTTGGCCCATTTTTTCCCCTCAGGATAAATGAGCTATTCACTAGCACCACCTTGTAAATAAATACCACATATTTTTGGGCTGTGCATATATTTTTTTTTTTTACAGATTCATCTTCCCCCAGGAGTATCTGGTCCAGGGTAGCAGACAGGAGTCAGGGGAGGTGGCTGCAGTTGCCAAACCTTGAGGAAGAGTGTGGGTGGATTGTCCTTGGATGGCTCTAGGTGTCTACTTTCCACAGACTGTCTGGTGACTGTCTTTCTGTGGCAGTCAGTGGTCACTGACCACTCTGGGAAGACTTTAGTCATTGATCCCATAGGCTGATGGCCTCCTGGAGGGTGGGGAGGAGTATAGGGGGTAGGCTGGCTTCTCTGGAGCTTGGGCCTGATGGATTTTCTATAGGTACATTTTCTTGGGCTGATGGCTCCAGAGTAGAGCTCCTAGTGTGTGTGTGTGTGTGTGTGTGTGCGTGCGTGTGTGTGTGTGTGTGTTTGGGGTGGGAAGGCAAATTGGGTCCTCATTCTGGACCCAAACCCTGCAGCCTTTTTTTTTCCTCTTGCGCTTGCGAAATAGATACATTTCCTCAATGTTCAGATACCTACTTTTCTTTTACATTATAGTGTTCCTGCAATGGGGGGTAGATGTTGAATGTGGGAGTGTCCCTCCCTGGCTCTTTCTGAAGCCTATTATTAAATAGGGGGTGTATTGTCCTACAGTTTGTGGGGTCCTGGATATAGATACATAGATGCTCCCCTTCTGTTCCGCTTCATGTCCAGCCCCATCACCAATATAGCTCTCCTGGCTCCCTAGATGAGGGATTGCAAAATTCCACTCCTTGTATGTAGAGAATGAAGGAAAGAGCTGTTAAAATCTTTTCTTGAATTCAGACTGGACCCAGGTGCAAAGCAAAAGCCAAGCTTGTCATCTTTCTCCTGCACTGCTCAGTGCCCATCCCTTCCCATAATGCTGCCTGAACCCTCCTGTGTAATTAGTGGGGGCATAATTAATACATGAGAAGATGCTTTCTAACAGATCTTAGCCAGTGTGTCCTCTTAAAATGGGATGGGAGGCAGAAACTTACAGGCTTCTACATGTCCACCTCAAATGTCTAGTCAGACAATCCCATCATTGTCTCCAGCCACGTGCATTTATATGCTTCTGGGATGGACCAGCCCGTGGAGGAAATCATGGGGTGAAGTTGAGTTCTGGGTGCCTAGAGGGGGTGGGCTTCAGTAATGAGCCAGGAAAACCATGATAGTGTTACTTGTCTCAATAGGAGTATCTTCGCAAGGTGGGTAATTGTATCTTCATAATAAATGTGAAGTATCTTCATAAAGTAGATAATTGGCCAGTGAGACTGACTAGAGGAAGACACTGAATTTTAAGCAAGTATTTATGAAGCACCTACTGTGTGTCAGGCACTGAGCTGCTATTTCACTTAACTCCTGAGATGTGTATCAAGAACTTCTCATTTACAGGTTGCAACAGGGTTCTGCGGTGGTGAGGTGGCCAGCTGAAGGCCATGGTTACAGACTCAGGTTCGTCTGGCTCCGGAGGCTTAAGGGAAAATCATTCTTATGACAATCTAAAATTTCCTTGCTCTTTTCTTCAGTGTTTCCCAATAGTCTACCCAGCACAGAACCACTTGGATAAACTTTCTAGGAAGAGTCTTGGTGCCAGCCATTCCCTCCACAACCTGGCTCATCCCTACCTCTGCAACCTCATTGTCTGTAGATGGAAATGTGCTCCCCTTTCAAGGCTTTGCCCAGCTGACATGAAGATATTGGTCTCCATGTTCTCTGAAGTTGCTTCTAGGCCTACTGGTCAGGGTCTTATGGTTGGAAGAGCCAACTCTCTCTTAAATGTTTTCCTAATTAATTTTATATGCTTCTGACGACGAGTAGGCACACAGAAGCACCCTTGTCCCCAAATTTGTTTTACTTCTTAAACCCCTTCGATGACTCCCTCATGCCCTCAAACTCCTTAACATAACTTACGAGGACTTCATCATCTGGCCACTGTTATCTCTCCAGCTTTGTTTCCCTCTTCCCTCTTCCCACTTCTCTTGTGCCACTATATACCTAGTCATGTGAACCACTTAGAGCTCCACAAAAATACTTGTGTGTTGGGGGAGAGTGGTGAGTATTTACATAGTCACTGAGCTCAGCTGTGGAAAAAATGAAACTTAATTTTTCTATAACTGACTCAAATTATTACATGTCCTCTTTTCTGCTCAGCAGTAGAGAAAAGTAATCTTGCAAAAAAAAAAAAAAAAGAAAGAAAGAAAAAGAAAAGTAATTTTGCCAATTCAAGGTAACTTGATTAGTGCTACTTTTTAAAAAAGTATCTTTTTTACTGTGATAAAATATATATAACATTAAATGTACCATTTTAAGGGTGCCTGGGTGGCTGAGTCAGTTAAACAACTGCCTTCGGCTCAGGTGATGATCCTAGGGTCCTGGGATGGAGGCTGGAGTCAGGCTCCCTGCTTGGTGAAGTGTCTGCTTTTCCCTCTCTCTCTGCCTGCCATTCCCCCTGCTTATGCTCTATCTCTCTCAAATAAATAAAATCATTAACAAAAAATAAATAAAGTGAACCATTTTAACCAGTTTTTAAAAAAGATTTATTTATTTGAGAGAGAGAGCACAAACCAGGAGAGGGACAGAGGGAGGGGGAAATTCGACTCCCTGCTAAGCATAGATGTGGGGCTCCATGGATCTGGGGCCCCATAGATGTGGGGCTCAATACCAGGGCCTTGAGATCATGACCTGAGCCAAAGGCAGAAACCTAACCAACTAAGCCATCCAGACACCCTCCCCCAATTTTAACCAGTTTTAAGTGTATAGTTTAGTGGCAATGAGTTGTTCACATTGTTGTGCAACCATCAATATTACTCACCTCTAGAACTTTTTCATTATCCCAAACAGAAACTCCATATCCATCAAATAAATCTCCCTGCCCCCAGTGCCTGACAACCACCATTTCACTTCTGTCTCTATGAATTGCACTGGTCAATACTCAATGTCTTGGTGACTGCTTGGTAACTCAGGGTTCTTCCCTGTTCCTTCTCCCCTATGTCTGGAAAGATTTACGTTTCTAGGGAGATTCACAGCCTTGCTATTCTGTTGGCATGAATCTTGTCTATAGTTTATGTCCTTGGTCCTGCTGTGGCTACTGGTTGACCTGTCCACATACCATCCATGTGTTCACACAGGTCTTGCCAGTCCACTGGCCCTCTCAGCCCTCTACACACTGCCCCAGCTCCAAGAGTTCCAGATGCACACCCAGTCCTCACCTTAAACCCTACTTCGAGGGCTAGTCCCCAGGGGCCTGAATCACTGTTTCCTGTCTTGGGCACTTGGATCTTTTCCAGGACTCTTCCAGCAACTCTGGGTTATACCAGCAAGGCCAAAGGTCATTCATCTGCCCCTTGAATACCTTCTTCCTATCTGAGAAATCCATCACCCCCACCCCATTCTCAGAATATCAATCAGGGGTCAGGTAGTAGCTGAGCTAGCTGATTCTCTTACTGCTAGCTGTGAATCCTCTCCATTTGGGCAGAAGAAAGCTATTTCCTTCCAACCTATGGCATACATTTTCTCCTTCTATTTCAGGGCTCTTAACCTTTTGAGAACTCAGAACTTTTTTTTCTCTAGTTCTTACCATGGAAAATTTGAGTTCTCAAGACGATGTTTCTGCTAAGGATTTCTACATTTATTCATTTTTAGAACAACAATTTGTTGAGCATTTACTATGTCCCAGGCAACTTTCTAATCCTAGTGAATAAAAGAGACAAAGATATCTGTCCTCCCCATATAGTCCAGTGGAGAAAGATTGAGAATAAACAAGTTAAGTGAAATAAATGTCAGGTGGTGGTAAATGCTAAGGAGAAAAATAAAGCTGAGGAGAGGGACAGGGAGTATTTTTGTGGAGTTTGGAAGAAGGAAGTCAGAAAAGATCTCACTGAGGGGTGTTATCTGAGTAAAGGAAAGGCAGAGGTGAGGGAAACAGCCCTATCCGCAAACAGCAGATAGCTGGGGGAAGGATTTTCCAAGTTGAGAGCATGGGACGTGCAATGGTCCTGAGCATTTAGTGGGGTTAATGCATTTGGGGTACAATAGAAAGGTCCGTATGATTGCCTTGGGTGTAAGTAAATAGAATGTGAAGTCCAAGAGACAGTGGGGATTAGGGGGAGGGGAGCAGATGATGAAGAACTTTCTAGGTCATTGTAAGGCATGGGATTTTACTCAGTGAGAGGGAAAGCCTTTGCAGGGCATGAGTACAGCAGAGGAGTGGGCTAACAAGTCTTAGATGGAGGGTTACCTACCATACTCAGCCACACTTTCTCTTACCAAGAGACCTTTGCTTCCTCTCAGCCTTGAACCTTCTTCTTTCCCTCCTGGGTGGTCTCACTTTGGCTGGCACTTCTTTCAAGATGCCTTGGAGCCATTTGACCCTCAGTTTGGGATTGGGAGCCCCTCCTATGAGTTACCATGCAGAGTGACCTAGCCCATAGGGCTATTCTGTGACGTTCATGAGTTAGCATATGTAAAGGTGATTTTAATCTATAAAGTACCATTCAAGCATATCTCCTGCTTTTCCCCCCTTCTTGTTCTTCTTGCTGTTCTTTCTTATTTTCAAACTTCTCTCTCTTCCTTATTTAGCAGAGGTCCTTCATCTGAGGGCCAGTGGAAGGGTAGGCAGCATTTTCTGTGTTTAGGTGTATATGTTCTGGGGGACAAGCTCCAGAGCGTTCATCAGTGTCTCAGGAGTACTTGACCCAAAAGAGGTTAAGAATGACTATAAATTTTCTTGACACAAAAGCAAAATAAGATGGAGGAGGTTTTATTCTTTAGCTCTTCATCATTCTCTCTGCCCTGTTTAGTATTTCTGGAACACAGACACAACCTTAAGATGTTAAACCAAACTTTCAAATCTAGATTGAGGCAATATTTGAAATCTAAAGTTCAACCTCAAATCAATCTCTTCTCTCAGAGTTTTTTGTCCCCAGGAAGGCAGCTCCATTACACAGGGCCTCCTTTAAATGCTGGGCAGAGTGAAAGGCCAGGTCGTCCGTGCGGCTCCACTTTCCATAGGGGAGCAGTTGAGGCAAGAAGGTGCTGAGCAGGATTTGCACCAAGGACCAGAAGCACTGTCCCTACGGTCCCTGGAGAACTACCTCCTTGCCTTGTCAGCTGCTCTGCTCAGCATTTCCAACTGCTCTGTCCCAGTGAGGGCTGAGCCTCCTGTGAGAAGTGATCACTATCACTCAGTTTAATTCCCATTTAATATAGTGTCAAGATAAAGACTGAGGATTCGTGAATCCAGCCTGTAACGGGACAGAGCAAATGTGTGAGAATAAAACATCTCCTGACCTTTCCATCAGAGACCAAGGTTTTATTTATTTTCTTAGGAGTGGAGTGTCTGGTGGGGTTTTCTGCCCATCCCCCCTTTCTTTGGTGGTGGTTGTTGTAGCTCAGTGGGGCATTAAATTTAGGGAGCTGTCTGATCTGTCATAGCCGGGCTGGCAGGAGTGTGGATGATGTGACCCAGAGATAAAGGCCTATGAGCTTTGTTATAAATTCTTCAGTCTGGAGCTGGGGCCCTGAGGGAGGGCTCCAACCCTAGCATACCCTGAACAAGTGTGGAGTCATAAAAGCAGTGTCATAATAACACTCATAGAGTGCATTTTGAGGCCTTGACTGCATTTGGGTACCCCCCCCAAAGCAGGTCCCAGGAAGCATCATTGGCTTAGGGAAGTGAGACTGGGAAGGAAAGAAAGCAGATCCAATGTGAGTTAATGAGCAGGTCTCTGTGGGCAAGTTGGGGTTCAGTCCACAGGGGTCCTTGAGAGATGGTGCCCTGGGCAAGGGGAAGAAGATGGGATATGTATTCATAAACTATCATGTCTCGCTAGTGGGGGGTTGTTCCCCTGGGTCATTTTTTAGCTTCTGTGACACCCCACTCTGCTATATCTCCATTGGTTTTCAGTCTACTTTTTGGGCTCCTCCTTACAATATCCATCATTAAATCTAAAAGTGCTTTAGGCTTGGTCTCCCTGTTTCCTTAGTTATCTATACCATCATCTTACACTATCTTATCTGCTCCCTTGGCTTTATTTCTACCTGTACACTCATGACTATAATTGCTGGCTTGGGGAGACCACTAGCAGGCCCCCAGACCTGTTTCCCTTTCTTCCATCTTTATTCAGTTGCAGCCAGCCCCTGGGCTTCCTAGCTAGATGCAACATTCTCTACCAGTCTTGTGGCTGGCTGTGACCAGCTTTGAGGTTTGGCCAAGTTTGAGCCAGTTGGTTGAGAGCAGAAGTGATGTGGTTAAGTCTCAACTTTTGGTTAAGTCCAGCTTAAAAACAAGTCATTTGCCTTGGACCTTCCCTCCTCCTTCCTTCCCATGGGCTCAGATGCAGACAAAGCAGTAACTTAGCTTTGTCAATCCCAGTGAGGGCACACTCTGAGGATGGTGGAGGGAATAGATAGAAGAGCCTGGGCCCCTGAATTACCTTGTGGAGCAGAGTCATACCATACTAAAATTTTAATTTATTAAACATCCTATTTCGAGCTTTGTTACAGCAGGTTAGCCTGTAAATGAAATAATAAACTAGACCAGACTTCTCTTCTGAAGTCCTGACCCATTTAAGCAAATTCAACTCCATGTTTCTACTTGGATGACCCTTGATCCCTCAATTAAAACGGAGTTCTTGGGATGGCTAGATGGTGCAGTCAGTTAAGCATCTGACTACATTTTAAAGATTATTTATTTATTTATGAGAGAGAGAGAGAGGCAGAGACACAGGCAGCGGGAGAAGCAGGCTCCATGCAGGAAGCCCGATGTGAGACTTGATCCCAGAAGCCCAGGATCACGCCCTGAGCCAAAGGCAGATGCTTAACTGCTGAGCCACCCAGGCGTCCCAAGCATCTGACTCTTGGTTTTAGCTTGGGTCATGATCTCAGGGTTGTGAGATTAAGCCTTGAATCGGGCTCCATGCTTAGCATGGAGTCTGCTCAAGTTTCTCTCCCTCCCCTTCTGCCCTTCCTGCACATGCTGTCTCTCTCTTTCTCAAATATATAAATAAATCATTAAAAACACTAAACTCTTAGTTTTCACTCCCTTCCTCCTGTAATGTCCCTCTCCAACATTCTCCTTTTCTGTCAGCATCATGTAGGCTGATTTTCTATATTACCAGGATGTTGGTGTTTATTTTTAATCCCTCCCTTTTTCTAAACTCCACTTCCAATCTATAACACAGTTCCCATTGATTCTATTTTCAAGATATATCACACATTCACTCACTTCTATCTTTTCTCCCATAGACATTCTGATGTTTGGTACCTTGAAATAGGTATATATCTTCAAAAAGCACATAGTATTTTTGTATGCAGTTGTTTTTGGTTTATAATAGAGATCTCATTCTAACTTTTGTAATCAATATGAAGCTTTCTTAGATTTTATCTACATTACCATATGAACCTCTAGTTCATTATGTCTGTTGCCTCTGTGTGTTTTGTAATGAGTTGGCATCATATTTTGCTTATCCATTCCCCTTATTATGCATGTCTCAGTTATCACAAAACCTCTGCTAGAAAAAAAAATGTTACAAAAAAAATCCTCACACATATTCCTTCATGGACCTGAAGGGTGTGAACTCTTCTTGGATGTGTACCTAAGTGGGATTTCTGGGTCACAGACTATAAGCATACTTAAAGAGTACTAGGTTGCTTTCAGGATGGCTGCACCTGTTTTTTTTTTTTTTTTTACCTTTAGTCAATAAATGTTCCTTCCCCCAAATATTTGTCCATTATGCTCAAGATATTGGTACTGTCTGACTTTTTAATTTTGCCAATTTCATGGATATATAGTGGTATCTCATCATTATTTTAATTCCATTAATTAGACTGTTAAGCAGTTAAGTAAACTAAATCAGTGATTTGGTTAATTGTGTCAGTGTGAGCATCAATTCTCATGCTTATTGGCCATTCAACCTCTACTTCTTTGAATTGACTGTTCCTATTTTTTTTAAAACATTTTTTCCTATTGGGTTTCCTGTCTTATTCTTGTGTATTTGAAGGGAGGCATTCCTTTTGTCATGGGAACTATCCTAACCAAGTACTGTTCCTGTTTATATTTATGTTTATGAGGATGTTGGTAAAGCTCAAACAAACCATAGGAATGAAGGACTTACAGTAGTTAATATAGGAAAAGGAGGTGGGAGGAACGAGTTGTACAGAAGTGTACCACTTCTCAGAGCCTGCGCTGTGGCCATTAGAACCATAGTCACAGCACAGGAGCACAGGGCTGTGCTACATGGACCACCTCTTTGTACAAACCAACCTTCAACAGTTCATTAACAATAAGGGTGTTAGTAATTGTGCACTGAAGAAGTTTTCATTAAATGGTGCTTTAAAATTTTCAGCACTCTATTTGGGAATGCACCATTAAATTGATTGGCCCATTAAAAATCAGTGGTTAAAAATGAGTTCATTGTTAAAACGGAAAAATAATGATAATGATACTGACAGTGACTGAAACAATGGACCATCCTGCTCAAAATCAAAAGAAGCAAGCCATTAACATGTGAAATGTAAGACGTGCAAATGAATTTTCCCACTGTTAGGTCCAATGTTGATGATTTACTTTGAACAAAACAACATCATTAATCATGCTAAAGAAATGTGGTTAGTTTCCATTTCATTCACTTTGGAATTTTTGCTTGTGTTTATAATTTGCAAAATGGTTTTTATAGGTTTTTTTTTTTAGATTTTATAACCATGAGAATTTTATAACTATTTTTATGTTTCTACAGTTTAAATAACATTGTAATAAAAATAATTTTGACAAATACTGGAGGTCTGTAATAATTTTTCCATTAAAGTTTGAGAAATGCTGTGTACACTTAGTGTACTGAAATGTTCATGTGTAGATTATAGACTATTAACTGTTTGACAGAGTTAGGGGAATGGTGGTTACCAAAATGAATTAAAAAATATTAGGCACCACAGACAATTCAATTATGTGTGAATTTGAGGGGCAGACCAGAGCAAGGTTATCATATATATAGATTTGTGGCAGCCATTCCACTCTTTTTATAGAGTCTTCCTGTAGAGGCTGGAATGCCAAGAACTACATTTCCTGATTTCCCTACAGGTCAAGTTCTAGATATGATCTAGACTTAGCCTATCAGGTACATTCACATGAGTGTAGGAAGGCTGAAGCGAGCAAATGTCTAGCTACTGCCCTTTCCGTTGTCAGCATACTTATGGAGCCATATTGGTCTCAGGGTCCAATCATTGTCTCTAAGGGTGTCAAAAGGCAGGGTGCCGTGGGGGATGCTTCCAATGGTATAGATCATGGCAGATGTGATGGTCTTTTGACTATGGGACTGATGAAGTCCCCAGTGCTCCCTAACTGTAAAAGACACAGTTGCTTTTTGGTGGCTCGGCTATTCCCGTGGTTTTGAGAGTCATTTGGGAAAGTTCAACTTGTTTGTTGAGTACTTTCAGTTATCTTTTAAGCTGTGGGTATCCTATAATAATTCACTCCAGCGTAACCTGGCTAGAATAGCTTCTCTTCTTTGCATATAAGACTAAGTGATAAAAAGTCAGACCCCTGTAGAGTGAGATTTTTCTGGTTATTAAAACCAACTTCTGCATAGGGTGTGATCACCTTTTTTGTGCAGAGGGTATGATTTTTCATCTTTGCCACCAGGTAGCCAGAGACTGTGTGTACTCAGTGGCACATGAATAGCACAAGCTGTGGTCCCTGAGTTCAGGGATGGATGAGATGTGGTGGTAGTATCTGTGGCTGGCCAGGGAAGCTTCATGGAAAAGATGGAATCAGAATTGAACTTTCTTTTTTTTTTTTAAAGATTTTATTCATTCATTCATGAGAGACACAGAGAGAGAGGCAGAGACAGAGGGAGAAGCAGGCTCCAGGCGGGGAACCCAAGGTGGGACTCGATCCTGGGACTCTGGGATCACGCCCTGAGCTAAAGGCAGATGCTTAACCACTGAGCCACCCAGGTGCCCCTGAGTTGAACTTAATTAAGGAGTTGAGTCTAGAGAGGAGGCAGGCAGGAAGAGAGAGGACATGGGAGGAGGGGAGAACAGCAGATACAGCATGTAGATGTGGAGGGACAACTTTTGGCCAGATATTGGAAAACCTTGAATACCAGGAAGATCTAATAACACTTCATTGTCTAAACATTGGAGAGCCATTTCAGGTTTTGAGTGGAAGTGATGTGATTGAAGCTGTGCTTCTCACCACAATTCCTTCCCTCAGCCTTCTCTTGGGCATAAAGAAAATGTTTATATGATAAGCTTTTGGAGTGAATGGTTATATTTTATGGGGTGAGATTGGGACTGAGATATTCTTATGTGGCCCATTTATTTGGAACTTCAGAAAGTGGGACCCATGGGAAACTTAGCGTTGGATAAATCTTACCTGGAAGGAAGGGCAACACCATTCCCAGCAAGCAGCTAGCCCATGTGGTAGCTACTAAAGGAGAAACCAAGATTCTACACAGGTTCCAAAGAGCTATATCTCAGCTTTGGGCTATGTAAAATATAAATAAATAAATAAATAAACAAATAAATAAATAAATAAATAACACCTCTGCAAAGGAGGTTGTGCAACTTTAATTTCTCCAAGAGACAAAGTGGGGGAGATTTGATTGTAGGACTATACTTTCTCTGAGACAACAATGGAGGGTGGATGACATTTTTGGAAATTTTGTATTTTCTAAGAATTTTATTTAATTTTTGTGTGGAATCTTTGTGATGGTCTGATGAAAATTAATTTCATTTTTATCTTACTGGTTTGGGGTTCAGCTCTTTGCATCACATTCTCTGATGAACTAGATTGGATGATGTAGCTGGGATACAGAATGGGGGAAAATTCTTAGGTAGTAGGCTTGGGAGTTCAATGAGTGGCCTTTCTTGACCCACTTCAGAGATTTCTCGGGGCAATGCAAATGAAGCATTGTTGATGGAGTGAAAGTAAAGAAGAGAGACCACAAGAATGAAGGAAGAGGTATTCCTGATACTCTGGATTTTCTCCCCTGAGTCAGTTCAGATTTGACTGACAATAGACCTGACTATTGAGCCCAGTGGTTGGGAAAAGTAAAAAAGCGTGGGTAGCTTTCTTTCTTTCTTTCTTTCTTTCTTTTTTTTAAAAGATTTTATTCATTTATTCATGAGAGACGCGCGCGCGCACGCGCACACACACACACACACACACACACACACAGTGGCAGAGACACAGAGGGAAAAACAGGCTCCATGCAAGGAGCCCAAGGTGGGACTCGATCCCGGGACTCCAGGATCACACCCTAGGCTGAAGGCAGGTGCCAAACCGCTGAGCCACCCAAGGATCCCCCATTATGGGTAGGTTTCTAAATGGAGAAATATACTCATGGCCTAGTCTCTCACCCATTTTCATTCCTTCTTGGAGGAGGAAACATCAGCCTAACTCGTTAGGTGAGGGTGATCAGTATGGATGCGTGGACAATGATTTCCTTGCTCCCTCTTGAATCCACCAAGTATCTATGCCACCCTGGATGATCCCACTTCTAGGTTCAAACTAGACTTGTGTGTCTCCCTCCAGGTATCACTGTGTCATGATAACACAGGGAGAAGTTTGACTTCCCAGGGTGCCTTATTTTGTTCTGTGTAGTCCTTTCTTGGTGACAACTTGATAATTTTCTTTCAATGCATGCACAAATAATGTTAAGCTTCTGTGATATCCAAACTACATAGACTAGACTTAACTCCTTCCGTTTTTCCTTAAAGATGCCACTAATGCAAAACTAAACTACCTATATATTTTTTCTACTGTCCTTATAATTTTGATTTTGTCTTTTTTGGTGCCAGCCCATTTTGCCTCAGATTATTTATTGTTGACTTGTTTCACAAATATCTTTTTAACCTGAGCATACAGATGCATTTTATAGTCATTTTCTTCCCCCTCATTATTGTCTCCAACATCCTGTTTGGAAGGAGGCTCCCTTGTCTTATTTCTTTCAGTGCTCTGTTTTCTTCCTCTTGTTTCCTGGCAGCTGAAAGAGTAAGCACATACATTTCTCTATTCTGCAGTCATATGCACATGTGTGTCCTCTCCTCAATCTTGGGTCCTGGGCCATGGAGAATTTTGTCTTGAGCTGAGGGGAAAGACATCTTCCTTGTCCTTGGTACTCAGACATGCTCTCTAGTCTTTTTGTTTCTACAAAGTCCTGCATTAGGATTTTAAGCCTGAAAATATGAAAACAGTACTTTGTTTTTCACTTGCCCCTGTGTATAAGGGTAAACTCATATCAGAAGCTCACTGAGACAAAGGTAAAATTTGGCATTTCTGGGTTCCCTAACCAGATGTCAGTTAAATCCCATCATGTGTCTGGCAGATGATATTCCTGGCGATGGACTATGGTGGCAAGGGGCAGGAGGCTGCTGGCAATCACTGAGGCACGCAGTGATGAAGTCTCCACTGAAGGTGGTAGTATGAGAGCAACAGTGGGTATGGGTGTGAGAGACACTGGGGAAGAATTAGAAGGGCTTCAAATTGGTGATTAAAATTGGTCATAAGGATGAGCAAGCAAAAATATCAGGAATAGGGAGCAAAAGGATAACTGAAAAGATGAATGATACAGATAACAAAAAAAGGAAAAGATGAAATAAAAATTATGGTTATAGGACAGCAAGAATTTAAGAAAATATATACAAAGATGTCAAAAACAGTTCTGTGGATAAGATTTTAGAACTCTACTTGCTCATGCAACTTCTCTTCAATTGGCACTCCCCAGGTAGACGTGGGGGCTGACACAGGTGTAGGGAAAGTCAACACTAGTTAGTCCAAAAGGGGGAAGCTTTTGAAAGGAGCTAGGCCAATGTTTCCAAATGTCTTCACCACAGACCAGGTCAGTTGCTCTGAGATTACTATGCTTTCTGAGATCTCTGTGCCCTAATCTATTCTGAAGTAATGTGCAGCTTGAACTTTGTTGTCCTGGTGATGCCTTCCCTGATTCCTCCTGTCTTGTGTTCACCTGAAAGCAGAGCCTGAGCTAAGGGCTCAGGGAGTGACTGCTGGAAGCAGGAGTGAGGGCCAGGGAAGAGGAGAAGCTGGTATACAGATGCTTTATGGAGATCTCGCTCCTGGGACTGTGGAGAAGGACCACTCACTGAAAAAGGAGGCAAGTGTCTCGCCAGCCTATCTCCTCCCTTCCCTACCACTGGTTGAGGGCTGCCTTAGGAAATGTCAGTGCCCTTCATTTCTGGATTGAGCTGGAGTGTGTTGACAGCTCTGGGGCAGAAAATGGAAAGACAGTGGTGCTTGAGATAGGTAGGACACAGTCAGCTTGTGGAACTGTCCACTGTAGCTGTGGTTGAAGTCATAAGTGGGATGAAGGGACATGGCAGGGCATCCAACCATATGCCCAGCTAATAACCTCCTCCTCTGGGCCCACCTTTGGCTTGCACCAACCATACCATATTGTACCAGTGCTGGTACTCAACTGATTTGCAAACACAGGTGTCCAAACACAGAACTGAGAACACTACACCCTAACCCCATGCCAGCCCTCAGCCTCTCCCTGAAATCTGTGGATGATCTCATAATCTAGCAAATAAAAGTTTAATTTCTGACTAGGTAGGAGCCTGCTCTGTTCTGACTGGTCAGGGACTTGTACCCCATTGGCTTTGAATATCACCTCTGATTGTCATCATCTGCCACATGTCTGTCTCTTTCATCAGATTGTGTGCCTTCCTGGAAGGACTGTTTTATTTATTTTTATATTCTCATCACCCAGTAAAGGGCATGCCACATTTGGCAACTCAATACTATAAATAGGAATGGTATCAAAATAAAAAATATCCATTTAATACCAAGGTTACCCAAGGCTTGGCTTAAGTCAGATAATGACTGTTGTGCATGTGGCTTATGACTACATTGAACAGTGAATATTTCAAGTCTTACTTTAACCTTGGGCATAATCTTATTCTAAACTGCAACCTAAATCCATTATAAAGCTGGGTTTTCAAGATAATATCTTGCAAACTTTGGTTCTTTGAGAGTGGATTTGATGTTTAGAAATGACCCAGATTTGCTCAGAGATAAGTCTGGCAAATTCCAGTAGTTTTTCAAAGTGAGAAAGACCTTTTTGGATTATAAATAAGGTATATGACTCTGAAGTAATGAGTTTTTTTTTTCTTTTGTTGTTCTAAGCTTCATGGGAATGCATTTCTAAAGAATGAAGTTCAAAAATATTTTCAGCAGTGGCATATTTGTTCAAAATAAGTGCATAGCCACAATGAGATGCCACCTTCAACCCATTAGGATGGCTAAGATATTAAAAAACAACACAACAGAAAGTGACAAGTGTTGGTGAGGATGTTGAGAACTTGGAATCCTTGTACACTGTTGGTGAGAATACAAATGGTGTAGCCACTGTGGAAAACAGTATGGGGGCTCCTCAAAAAACTAAAAATAGAATTACTCTATGATTAAATGATTCCACTTCTGAGTATAGACTCATAGGAATTAAAAGCAGGAACTTGAAGAGATATTTGTATACTACGTTCATAGCAGCATTATTCATGATAGCCAAAAGATGGAAAATAAACCCAAGTGTCTATTGAGGGATGAATGGCTAAACCAAATATGATAAATACATACATTGATGTATGATTCAGCCTTAAAAACTAAAAGAATTCTGACACATGCTACAACATAGATGAACACTGTGGACATTATTCTAAGTGAAGTAGTCACAAAAAAACAAATATTGCATCATTCTGCTTACACGAGGTCCCTAAAGTAGCTTCATAGAGACAGAAAGTAGAATGGTGGTTGCCAGAGGCAATGGCAGGAATGAGTTATTATTTCATGTGTCCAGAGTATCCATTTTGCAAGATGAAATGAGGCTTGTGGATGGATGGTGGTGATGGTTGCACAACAGTGTGAATGACTTAATGCCACTGACTGTACACTTAAACATGGCTAAGATAATAGATTTTATATAATGTGTATTTTTTCACAACTTAAAGTAAAGATATACTTGAAAAAATATAGGTGTACAGCTTCCCAAGGTGACTACTTTGAAAGGAAACACATGTTTGGATGTTTAAGTACGTTTAGTACGATCAGTCATAGGAAATTATGGCCACAATTCATCTATAGGTGAACACATACCACATTCCCAAATGCTGAGACACATCATTATTTTCGATGCTTAAGAAGCTATAGACTAGCAAGTGAAGAAAGCAGACCATGATGGCAACATATCCTACTATCCATTTTCTTGCCTTCAAAGTTGCTAAATATCACTTACTACTGTTCATTTCTTCCCTTGAGAAGGTGGTTTGGTATCTTCTCTGGTGCAAGAATGTCATAAGTCAGTGGGTGATTATCACTCCAGAATGTAGAATGACTCAGTAAATCCAACCAGTACATGCTGCTAAAATAAAGAAAAGAGCCAGCTGTACTTTGTGAAGATAAAAACTAGCCACCTAAAATTCAGTTTTCACTTTCCACTGTTAATTTGCATTTGGGTCGCGTGAAAGTAGGCAGAGTCCCTGCTCCTCTGCCTTCTATCCTCTTGGACATTTAGCTTGGTTGGAGACTTATTCCTTAAAATCAAGATTTCTCAAGCTCAGCACTATTGACACTTGGGGTTGGATCATTGTAATAGTGGGCTGCCCTGTGCATTGTAGGATGTTTAGCAGCATCCCTGGCTTCTACTTCCTGGACACCAGTGACAATGTCCCCACCCCCATCCTGTGACAAACAAAACTGTCTCTGGACATTGTTAAATGTCCCCGAGGAGAACCCCCACTCCCACCCACATTGAAAACCACTGCTTAAATGGAGGACAAACCACTCAGCACCTCTTTGAGAATAACATGCCTTAAGTGGCAGAGAGCTTTGCCACGTCTACTGTGGCAGTGGAGAGCATTCTGCAAATGGTGTGGTTTTGTCAGATGCTGGAGGGAAACCCAGGCCTTTTACCCGAAGGCCATCCATGCCTCTTGTGGTGAGGAGGCAGCTGTTAGCTGAAGTTTCCTACTCTTCTGTGACTTTAGTGTGGTTTAAGGACGGAGCACAGACTTCAGGGCCATATGGTCTGGGCTCAGATCCTGCTCTATGGGTAAGTTGCAATCCATCTGAGTGTGGGATTTCTCTATGTAAATGGGGATTTCAAGCCCCACCTCATGGAAGAGCTGGGGGCAAAATGATGCATGAGGATATATTAATGACAAATCCTTCTCCATCTTCTCCCCAAACCACCTGAGTCAGTTGTAGCAGACAGACGGTCCTCTGCTCAGGTCCTTTTGAATCCCTTTTACATTTCCATATACCCCTTCCCTAACATTTGTGTGCTTTGCGTTACATAGCAGCTCATGTGACTCTTCAGAGGATTGCCCTTGGGCTATGGGAGCCACTTTGTGTCATGTAGAGAGATAGGAAAGTGTTTGGGTATTCACACCTCTATGTCTCTCTGTGGGCACCAGCAAATGACTCACAGGTGTAGAAATAGGAAGGCTCCATTCCTTCTTTCAAGTTGGGTCAAACTCTCAGGCATAAACTCTAGCACTCATCTCTGGATTCAGGGTAAGGCTAGAACTTTGCCCCAAATCACCCCTGCTGGGCTTCTTCCTGTTTCCTGATGTGCTCCCCTATTCTCTTACTCAGTTTCTCCTAGGAGCACTTCTTGTGTCAGTTGCTTGCACAAGAATCATCAACTCAAGGCCTCTTCTGGGGAACTGGGTAGTCTCCAAAAATGGCCTCCATCATTTCCTTCCTTCCCTATGCATGTTTTTCCTTACATTAAGAGATAGATTCTAATTTTCCTCCCTTGAATCTGGGCAGGACTTAGTGACCTGCTTACCCGATGGCAAGCAGCAGAATGATGATCTGAGCCTGCTGAGACTAGAGGCCCAGCAGCTGCTACATGGGTCTCTTGCACCCTGTTTGAACCCAGCCTACATGCTCTGAAAACCCAAGCCATATGGGGAGGACACTTGTAGGTACCCCAGTCATGGGCTCCATTTGAGCTTCCCACCTGTAGCCACCATTGATCACCAGCCATTAGGGAGACATCTTAGATGACCAGCCCAGCTGAGCCTTCAGACAGCTCCAGCTGCCATCTGACTATCACTGCATGATGGACATCAAGTGAGAGCTACCCAGCTGAGCCCAGCTAACTCACAGACTCATAAGAGATCATAATAAACTGCTTTAAGCCATTAGTTTTCTGGATGTTTGTTTCACACCAATAGATACCTATAACAGGAACTGGACAGAAGACTCCAGTTAGAAGGATATTCTGCCAGAGGACATAAGGTTGAGTAGGGATGTGCTCACCTGCCCCACTGGGCTAAGAACATTCTCAGGGCAGCTCTGCATGGGTGAAAGGGAGCGGGAAAGTTGCCAGCTACCTTAGAGATGTTGTGATGTACAGGTAGGATGGGTCTTAGTTTCCTCCCTGCAGGAAGGAGTAGGAAGTGAGACACTGTGTTCCTTGTGTGTTTCTCTCTGCTGAATCTCCCAGCAAGATGTTTATGTGTAGCTCCTTCCACAGCTCAGCTAATTAGCTGCTATGTCTGATTAACTATTTGCTTTCTAAAAATGGGTCTGTGAAAATGATACTTCCCTGTTCAAGAGTTTTATTGGCTTTGTAAGATGCTAGCACTTCATGACAATCTCAGGCCCAAACCCCAATGATGCAAAGATAAATATTCTCCCCAAATGAGGTGTTGTTAGCTATGTTGGACAATCAATCTGCACAAGTCACTTGCTCAAGCTGCTGTCTCTCTGCCTGTGTCCAGGGATGATGCAAAGTGAGTTAAGTTTTAAGCTGCTATTTACAATGTAGTCAGGGATCTGATCAGAAAGTAGGCAAATAAAGTAGAGGAGTGGATATGAGAGGGGGGTCCTAGGTGAGGTTTTGGGGACCAGGGAAGATGACTCACTTGAACTTGACTAATCTTGTGTGTGTGTGTGTGTGTGTGTGTGTGTGTGTGTGTGTGTGTGTTATGTGTCAGGGGTTGGGGTGGATGTGGGTGTGTAACAAAACAACAAGAAGTAATGAAAAACTGCAACAAAAAGAGTTTCTCTTTACTCTTTAATACCTACTAATGGCAGGACATATGCTATAGGCTCAGAGGAATGGAGGCTCACTCTTTCTCTGCCCAGTCCAAAGAGCCAAGCAACTCAGATTTGTCATTGGTAGAGATGGTGCTGGCTCATTCCATTGTCTTCTGGCTTCTGAAATCACAGGTCTTGGGAAGAAGATAATGAGTGAGGGGAATTGGAGATCAGATTGAACTTCTCCCTCACCTCAGGTTCTCCATCAAAGTGCACCTCAACCCCCAGACTAACCTTGTCACAGCCTAGTAAGGAAAATGAGAACTTGAACCAGAAGTGCTTAGCTTTGCTCATACACCAGGATGAGATTAAGTCTAACTGAGCCTCCAGGGGTAGAAGGTAATATAGTCACTACACTTCACGATTCAAAGAGCATTATAATAGTCCATGTGAACTGTAGTTAGGCAGTACACAACTTGTGCAGCTATGCTTAGTGGCCCAGGTGGAAAAGGAAGCAGTATGGACTTCTGTAAATAGCGCTGAGCTGGGGCCTAGAAGTTGGTTTCTAATATTCCTCAAAACTGCTTGACCATGCCACTGTTCTACCAAATAGCTTCTTTTTAAAAAAATATTTTATTTATTCACTCATGAAAGACACAGAGAGAGGTAGAGACACAGGCAGAGGGAGAAACAGGCTCCACACAGGGAGCCCGATGTGGAACTCCATCCCAGGTCTCCAGGATCATATCCTAGGCTGAAGGCGGCACCAAACCGCTGAGCCACCTGGGCTGCCCTACCAAATAGCTTCTTAACAAAAATTCTTAATAGTGCTTCATGTTCTAGCTCCATATTACTTCTGTATTCATCCCCAAAGTTTCATCACTTACCCTGCTCCAGCCACACTGGCCTTCATGCTGCTTTTCAAATATATCAAGTGTCTGTCTTTCTTGGGGCTGTTTCCCTTCTACCTAGGATGCTCTTCCCACAGGTGTCTGCATGGCACACTTTATTCTCGTCCTGTGCTCAAATATCAGTTCTTCAAAGAGGCCCTTTCTTTATCACCCTGTCCAAAACATTGTCCCAGGCACTCTCCACTTCCACCCCAGCTTGGGTTTATATCACAGCACTTATCACCATTAGAGAATATCCTGCATTCTCTTTGTGAAGGGCAGAGTCTTTGCTCTGTCTTTATCTTTAATCCTCAGAACAGTGCCTGGAATAGAATAGAGGTCCTCAAAATATATTGGATAAATAAGTGAGAAAATGTTCCTCAGGTCTGCCAATTGTGTGCTGCAACGAGTCATTTGGTCCCTTTGAGTAGCCCATCTGTTCCATGAGGAGATAACAGGACCTTCTGTCTCTGCAGTCATGGCTGGGCACTTTGCTTCTCCTCTTTTTGGGGCAAAGGACAATACAAAGATACTAGACCCTGCATAGGATGTATGGAAGGATCTAGGAGTGGAGGAAAGAAACAGCAGGAATAAAGAGATGGAGAGTGAGGGATGATGTAGAAAATGCTGGCTCAAGCTGAATTCCAGGCCAGATGGCATAAAAATGTCCTCCATGTTGGCTGTCAAAAGCAGGCAGAAAAATCTCACCAGGAAGTGTGGAATCCAGCTTGGGCATGAAGGGAGGTTCAAAGGCTCCAGAATGACCAAGGTGGTGGACAGTTGCACATGGATTCCACAGATCCAGTACTGAATAACACTGAATCACATTATGATAATTATGTCCTTATCAGTACTCCCACTGATACGTGAAGGAGAAAGTCTCCATCAGACAGTGGTAAGCTTTATTCTCTCTTTTTAATCTCCCTTTGCAGTGAAGAGGCCATGAGCCTTTGGCTCAGAGCCTGAAGCAGGCAACATTTCCAGATAGAGTTTAGTAATTCTGTTTGCTTGTAATTATTTTTTGTGATTACCATCCATTTATGGCAAATGATACTGAATCCCACTTCTCGTGGAAAGCTGAAAGGTCTGGCAAGCCCAGATCTTCTTTCCTTCACAGCCACGATTTACTGGGATGAGGAGCGGCCCCCCACTTTTGTTGGACAGTTCTCCAGAATCACCCCCACCCACAGCTACCACCTCATTCACTTTATAGAGAAACAAAGGCTGAGATTAAGGGTTGGCCCCAGTCATATAGAATAGAATATATCCAGGATTAGAGCTCAGGTTTGCTGTCATCCATTAGAGGAGGGATTATTAATTATGCATGGGCATCAGCATCACCAGAGTAGTTTTTTTAAAAATGCATATCTAAATTGTTTAGAAGCCCTCCAGGTGTTTCTGATAAGCACTGCTTGATTGGTTTATATTGTATTGGCCTGTAATAAAGAGATGTCAAGGTTTGGCTACTCACTGGTACCATTTCTTTATGGACCTGTTAGGTTTCTCTGATAGTAAGCAACAGAAAGTAACATTTATTAGTTTAATTCAAAAAAATAACTCATTGGAAGGATGTTGGGTAGTTGATAGAATCACAGAAAAAGCTGATCAAATGGGCCATGGGAATCAGCAGGGCCAGGAGAATCAGCAGATCCATGAAAATCTTAGTAAAAACTGATGAGCTCTCTTCTTTAGGATCTTTCCATGAGATGTCTCTATCTCTCTGCTCAAAATTCTAATTTCTAGAAGAACCTCAATGTTCTCAGTTGAGCTATGTTCCTATCTCTTGGCCAAATGAGGTGGTGGGACATTTTGACCCATCAGGACCCCAGAAGAAAAACTGAGTTCTGTTAGCAAGGAAAGAGGGAGAGATGCTGGGAAGATGTAAACAGTAAGTGCCTACCACATTTTGTGAGGATCTCCTCAGATACAACTGAAATTATGTAACAGTTTCCATTTGGCTTGTTTTAGGAGCTCAGGATGGAGGGTTAATTTCCTATCTACAGATGGAAGCTTGAGTCTTTGAGATGATGAGATATAATTAGATTTTCAGGGGGGAATCCTTGATTGACATTTTAATGGAACCTAAGTTTCTTGACTTTTCTCTAAGACTTTGGAACTGATTTTCTTGTAGGTTGAGGAGACAGAACCAATCACTCCATTTGGAAGTTTTAGTTTTTTGAGCCTCAGATAAGGAGATTTTTATTTTGAGCCTTGCTATGGTTCTCAGAACCTGTGCTAAACCAGTAACAGGATTGTATATTTCAAGGGATGAGCCCTTAGCTGGTGGGCCCAGATGCTTCCTGAATGAGGAATAGCCTACTTTTTGGGATGAGAAATGGATCTAAGCATTTTCAAGTTGAGTTTTATGTGTGATGCTGGATCTTGATTTTGGCACATCATTTACAACTAAACCTATGTGACTAATCTTGTTTCCTTTTTCGCTTAGGCTGCCAGGATATCTTCAATTATACCAACTGGGCAGGACTTTGTTGAGATTTTTTTTCTTCTCAGTTCTTATATCCTGTCCTAATTCCTATGTTTTCCTGTTTCTGTTGCTTATTGCACTATTTTATTATGTGCATTTACTACTACCACCTTCATTCCCTTTGTGGAGAAAAACTGAGTAGAAATATCATGACTCTCATCTGATGGTTAATAGCTGGGCGTTCTCAGGAAAGACATTCAAAATCTTTACACCTCAATTGTCTATAAAACACCCTGCCAACCTCACTGGGCAGTTTTAAGGGTCAAGTGAGTTGATGTGTATGAGAAGGGTTTGTTCTGCAATATAATCCTACAAAGTATTATTAGGCGTTGTAGCAGCAGCATGATTAAGGGTAATATTTGGCTGAGGCACATGCAGATTTTACTTCAGTTCTGAAGTTCAGCCAAGCAAAAGGAAAGAAAAAACCAAGGGGCAGTATGTGCTATTTCCAAAATTGAGAGAGATGGCGGCCTTCAGCTCTGGGCCTTTCTGAATTCACCTCACCGTTGGTTGGCTCTGGCTGCTGCAAAGCTACTTTGGATCAACCTTTTCTGCTGTGAGTGCTAGTCTCATGGTATACCATGTGGGGTTCCTGAGCTGAGGAATTAGTTTTCCTAGCAATGTGTCTGCCCCTGCCCTGGGAATGCAGGAGGCCTATGAGATGGACTGCAGGCTTCTCTTGCACACCAGGTCAGAGATGGGGGAGGCTGAGTCATTGATCTAGGAGTTGGCCAAATCAGCATCCCTCTGTCATCCTACTGTCCTGCTGGTAATCTAAACAAATGCCTGGGAATGAAAGAAGACATTTTAAGGGCCTCTTTGCTTCCACAGAATCTGTCCCATTCCATCTAAGAAAACATCCCATCTTTACTATGTATGAAAGTATTGGAGAGCACATCTTTTCACCTGTAACAATTATTTGCATTTTCCCAGGAATATGAATATCGTGTTTGTCTTTTAGATAACTTTTGGGGGTTAGAGTTTTCTCCTTTAATTGGGTTTGACACAGTTTCAATACCTTTGAAATAAACTCTTCCTCTTGGCCTGGGCTGATTTGGAAGATGTGCTTCCATCAGTATGGATACTTCCCAAGCCTGCTGTGGGTCACTGTCAGCCATAGCATATCTAAGTGGAGGAGGGTACTGGTGAGTCTGGAGAAGTGCCAGTGATGAGCTGGTAGGGGGTGGTAGCCTGCCCTCACTGATGAACCACAAATTTCAATATCACGATTCCTAATTCTGCTTTCCCTCTCTTCAGTTAAAACTAGCCTTTGCTGATTGAAGTGGAACATAGCTGCTGGCACCCTGGCTTGACTGTCCCCTTAGCTGCCTTTTAGACTAGTTTTCTTAAGGATCTGTTCAATGTTTGTATAGAAGGGGTAGGGAGGTATTGATTTCCTAATAATAAAGGTCCTACATAGTGACAGATGCATTTATGCATTACTACTGGATCAAGAGTTTGAAGAAATTGGGGATCCCTGGGTGGCGCAGCGGTTTGGCGCCTGCTTTTGGCTCAGGGCGTGATCCTGGAGACCCGGGATCGAATCCCACGTCGGTCTCCTGGTGCATGGAGCCTGCTTCTCCCTCTGCCTGTGTCTCTGCCTCTCTCTCTCTCTCTCTCTCCCCCATTCTGTGACTATCGTAAATAAATAATAAAAAAAAATTTTTTTAAAGAGTTTGAAGAAATTAAACAAAAATACTTCCTACGTTTTGGTGGCTCTTTGTAAAGGAATTAATTTAAATTTCTTGCAAGTAAATTCTGCATGTTGAAAAATCAATAGGTTGAAAAAAATCAAATAGGACTATAAGACTTAAAATATAAAACAGGAATATCCTTCTTGGCTCCTCTGCCCTTCCATGACCCCAAATACCCAAAGGTTTTCACCTCTTTTTTTTTTTACCTCCCTAAATAATATATATTATTGTATGTATTAAGCTATTGTACTATTTCTTTTAAAAAATTTAGTTCTTCCTCTTTAAAACTGAGATGTAATTGACATACAACACTGTATTAGTTTTAGGTATACAACATAATGATTTGATATATGTATGTATTGATGACATGATTACCGCAATTAACATCCATCACTACAAATAGTGACAAATATTTTTCTTCTGATGAGAAGTTTTAAGATCTACTTTCTTAGCAACTTTCAAATATACAATACAATGTCATTAACTATAGACGCCATGTTATACATTACATCCCTGGAACTTATTTATCTTATAACTGGAAGTTTGTATCTTTTGACTTCCTTTTGTACGCTTGACTAAATATTGTACTATATCTTGATGTGTCAGTTTGTACGCTATTTGACTTCTCTTATGATGGTTGAGAATTTAACATCCCACCACCACTTGCACTGTTCCTTTCCCTCAATCTCAACACCATAACTTTGATTAACAAGGTTAATCAAATCCTTGTTTCCATTAAAACTATAAAACTATTGCTCACTAAATGGATCAAGTAGTATAATATGATCATGTTTCAATGCTTGAAAAAGTGCTCTTTTTCACTCTGCTTAATTGTCTATATATCCAAGGCGATTCCTCCATCCCCAGTGCATACCCAGTACCTCTGCAGATCTGTCAATCTTATCAATATTTCTCTCAAATCCATCAACTAACCTGTCATTCCCCTCCCACCCCCACACTGTTTTTGTCTTACCTGTGTGCACACCCTACCCATCATAACTACTTTCTAGGATGGCACAGATCCTTTATCCTGGCATATCTTATCACTCTCTGCTCTGATTTACTGCTGTTCCTTCTCTCTCTCTGTCTCTCTCTCTCTCCCATTTAAAGATTTATTTATTTATTAGAGAAAGAGAGAGAGAGAGAGAGAGAGCACAAGAGGCAGAGAGGAGGGAGGGGGAATCTCAAACAGATTCCAAGCTGAGCCTGGAGCCAATGCGGGGCTTAATCTCTCGACCCTGAGATCATGACCTGAACTAAAAATCAAAAGTCGGATGCTTAAGTGACTGAGCCACTCAGGCACCCCTGCAATTCTTCTCTTTATGGGTTTATGTTTTTGTCTTGCTAAAACACATTTTCTAGAGGCTTCCTAAAAAAGGATACATGGCAGATTTTTTTTTTTGAGTCATTGTATGTGACCATGTCTTGATTCTGCCCTCATACTTGATTATTTGTCTGGATATAGAATCAGCTGAATGTTCTCACCATTCTCACCTTTGTGGCCCTGGAGCCTAATACAGTGTCTGGTACATGGCTGCCCCTCAAATCCTGCTGAGATGCCTGAAGGGAGAGCTCGGAATTCCAGTCTGGCACTGTAGACCTCAGAGCCAATCTGCTTACGTGCTTTGCTGCCTCTGCTGAGGTGGACAGTTAGATGTTCTAATTAGAAGTTCCTGGCTTCCTCATCAGCTGTGGCTCCTTTGCTGATGTCAAAAAATTCTAAGAAGTGTGGTTTAGTCAAGGAGAGATCAGTAGCCTTCAAGCAGCCATGGCTATGAGCAAACTTGAGAATATAGAGACAGGGTGGGGTTAGTAAGATGTCTGTCTTACTAACAGACGTAGACTCTGGAGATGAATTGTCTAGGTTGGCACCCTAGGTCTGTCCCATCCTAGCCTCACAGCATCAGAAAATTTCTTTTTTTTTTTCTAAAGGTTTTATTTATTTATTCATGAGAGGCACAGAGAGAGAGGAGGAGGAGACACAGAGGGAGAAGCAGGCTCCCCTTGGGGAGCCCATTGCGGGACTTGATCCTAGGACCCTGGGATCCTGACCTGAGCTGAAGGCAGATGCTCAGCCACTGAGCCACCCACATCAGAAAATTTCTTAACCTTTCTGTGCCACAGTGTCCTCATCTGTAAGTGGGGAAAATAGTGGTGTCAAACTTATGAGGTTACCATGAAGATGAGATGAAAAAATTCATGAAAAACACTCAGAGCAAGACCAAGCAGATAACAACTGCTTGATAAATTAGGTAGTTGATATCTGTTCTCACATGTCCTGTCCTTCCTGTCCATCTGAGGCCCCATCCTTTTGTTCCTGGTTTCACCACTCAGGCCAACTGGTCAGGTAGCAAACATTTGGAATTTGGGATCAGAGAGTTTGAGCAGCTCATCAACAGTGTGGCTGTAGACAAGTCACAGGACCTCTTGGAATCTCTCTTTCCTCACTGGGAAATGGTGAACTCCTTCCTCAGCTGCCATCACAGGTTTCAGCTCCTGGGGAAGATATCAGTATCCTTTAGAATCATCACTGCTGCCTTAGTCACATCGAGGGGCCTGTGTGGCCACTGGGAATCCCTGCTATACTCCTAGCCTGCCCTACTCCAGGGTGGTCTGCTGGACTGATTCCCAACTGCCAGAAGTTCTATTTCTTTTCCTGAAGGTTTCATCTGGACACCAAAGTCCACATGACAGATCCACATTAAAGAATGGACATGCTAGGAATTAACACCCCTCATTTCTCCTTGCTCCCTCCCCAACTGGTTCATCTTCAAGTCAAGACTGCAGGAATTGGTGTAAAAATGCCCCAGCTAATGTGCAAATAATGTACACGAGCTCCCAGTTTTCCCAGGGGGTTAAACTCTAGTGAGCCTGTAGCCAACTTGCCAACATGGCATTGTTTATTCCCTAACATCCCCAGTCTCTCTCATTCCAAATAAACTTCTTGCACTTGAATCCTTATCTCAGGAGCTACTTTGTGGGGAGCCCATGTCTGATATAATTTCCTAGATGATGCTTCTCAGCTTCTTGGGGGGACTTACATTATAAACGGTGGCTTGAGAAAACTCTGTCTCCCTGGGAAAAGTTTGCTCCAGCCCTGTAGGAGGAAACGAATTTCAGCTTTAGGCCTACTGCATGGGTATTTCTGATTAAAGACAAGATATGGCTCCATGTGGGCAGGTATGGGTAATAACTTCTCCCACCAACCCATAAGACCTGAACTACATGAAGAAGGGCCTTATTCCAAGAGGTATTGAAGGTTGGCACAAATTGGAACCATCCTAGAGCCTCTGTCAGGGACCAGTCTTGGCACTCCTCATGCCCACCTGTCCCCTGGCAAGCCTCTGAAAGCAGATGGGCTTCCCAAGAGCTGCAGCCCTTGACCTTCCAGCTCATGCTGGGCCCTTCACAGTGGCCTTAAGGGGCAGGACAGCTCAGGCTCAGGAGTGGGAGGTCATCATTGTACAATTGATCACGAGGGGTGGAGTATTCTTTATTGGCTCCTTCATGGTTAATCATGGGAGTTAACAAGAGGGTATGTGGCTGAGAGCCCTGTTGTTGATTTTAATAACTGTCTTACATCTTGAGGGTTAAAACAGAGAAAGAGTTGAGTTGGGCTGGACTCTACTCAAGCTTAGCTTTAAGCCAAGTGTAGCCCATGGCATTCTGGGGAACTCGGTGGGCAGCACGGAGGTGGCCTGGGCTAGTGTGGGAAGGAGTCTCAGGTAAGGCAGGATGGGCAAGTAATTCCTGCTATCAAGATGACCTGTGTCAAGGAAAGCCTCCTCTGTGTAGTCTATTGCCTGCCTAACAAGAAATCCTATCACCTATTTTTTGACTATTTTGCTCCTTTTTTCTGCAAAATAAGTTTCTATTCCTGTAGCATCCTACCAGCAGAATGCATGACAAGTTGTTACTCAATTCAAATATTGGGACAGTCTGATATTCGATGAGTATTGCTTTCTTATGATCTGTGCAGCTGGGCTGTGTTGTCCTCAGCTCTGATGGCCAGTTCTTGGAAAAACTGAGTTCTTATGCTGTGAGGAGCAGAGGCATTTTGTCTGTTCCGAGGGCAAGAAGGCACTTCCTGAAGTAGAAGCAACCTGTCACCTTGGGTGGGAAGTGTGCCTGTGTCCTCAGTAGGTAAAGACAGAGTGTTCCACTCAGTGACCCATGCTGAATCCTGACCAAGGAGACAGAAAAGAGTAAATATCCAGTTTTTCTCTCATAGCATCCAGGATAGGGGGACCTTTGAAGTGTTAAAAAAATGATTGAAGACAATTTAGGTGATATAGACTTTATTTAACACTTCTTGAAGAGGACAGTCTCCTCTCAGAGAACTGCAAAATGGGGCGGAGGGCAGGGTAAAAGCCTCTATGGGCTGCACGAGGCCCAGAGTCAGCAGACTGGGCTGAGTTCAGCACACTGGAGAAGTGCATCCCAAAGGGCTTTCAGAGAGAAGAGGAGGGGAACATGGGCAGCCAAAGGGCTGGCAATGGTGAGGCAGGAGGGTGTGTCGGGGCTGCTGGAAGTACACATGGCAGGCTCGGCAGGCACCAGCCACGGAATCTCCAGAGCTGGAGGCGCCTCCCAGAAGCTGGGAACAGGTGGGCAAGATTCCCAAGGGATGGGAAAAGTGCATTAATATTAAAATTGCAGCTTAATCCCCAGCAGGAGTGCTTTGGTTGGACACTCATGTTTTCGGGGCCCAGCATGGCACAGTGTGAGGACAAGGCTTGTGTGTGTGGGTGGGTGGGGGGAGTTGATAAGTAGTGCAAGGGGAAATTTGAGGTTTTAGATAGAGTCAGGCTACATATGTTCATAGAAGCCATAACTGTTGTATGCTGTAGCTGTTCTCTCAAATGAGAAACTTGGTCATTGTTTCTGTTGAAATAACTTTCTAGGACTGAGATAGAGCTTGTCTTGCCTGGGGTGCCACGTCAGCCAATATGGGGTTAGTCAAATAACTCATGTTCCTAACAATGCTCTGCTTGACCAGAAATAGAGTCTGGTCAGCCAACCCCCAGCCCTAAGCCAACTCTGGGCCTTCCCACCCCAAAGTTGACCATGTGGCCCCAGCCCATCAGATATTTTCAATTTTTCTCTTCCTCATTCTTTATTCTTTATCCTATAAAAGTGTCCTGCCCTTCAAAACCATTCCCTCTGCTTCCCTTGCCCCAGCAGCTCCTGGTATACTGATGACCTTTTACTAAGGAATTGTCTAGCTGATCTTGCCTGTGCTTTGCTTCCTCAACCAGTGAAACTTCTTTGCAAAGATTCCTTTTCCTTTTGGGAAGAGGTGTCCAAATTATCTTACCTAGGACAGGAGATCTCTCTGGTATTATTTCAATTGGGTCTTGTCTTTGTTTAAAACAAGGGTCCACATCTTTGCATTTGTCTATCTGAGGCAAAGAGAGGATAATACTATTAGTCCTTGAGCTTAGGGTTATGGGAGATACAGGATATGGAGATATATCAGATATATATTGCTACCTATATCAGTTATCCAATGCTGGGTAATAAGCAGTGCAAAGACTTGGTGATTTAAAACAACAACCGTTTGTCTAGCTCATGGTGCTATGAGTCAGGAATTCGGGCAAGGCTCAGTTGGGTGGTTCTTCTGGTTTAGTTGGGTTCACTCATGAGTCTGTGGTCAGTTGGCAAGCCTGCAGATCAAGTATGGTTTCTTGCACACTTCTGGTTTTGGCTGGCAATTGGCTTGTTTTTGCACCACAGGACCTGTCATCTTCCAGCAGCTAGCTTGGGTTTCTTCACCTGGTGAGGGGGCAGGATTCCAGGATGATGAGCAAAAACATGCAAGGCCTCTTGTAGCTTGGTTCAAACCTGGTTCAGTGTCTCTTCTGCTGCTTGTTGGTCAGAGCAAGTATGAAGCTAGCACTGATTCCAGGTGGGGAATAGGATCGGAAAGTTTCAGTACAAAGGGACGTAGATAAGGGAGGAGTGGAACAATCTACGTATCACACTACCAGTGCATTGCCTTTTCTCTTCATAAAAGGCATGATGATGTTTAAGCAGCACTGCTTAATAAATCCAGAATTTTTTCGATAGCTCCCTTTGTACCTCCTAGCAATGGTCCCCAAATGCACAGAGTGGGTGTTGGAGGAGGGAATGATACGAAACTTTGGAGCACTGGCATCACAAGGATCCCAGAAAGAATTAGACAGTTCCTGGAGAGGCTTGCAGGGATGCAAGTAAACAAAAAAAATATTCTAGAACAATCCCTCAGGTGTTGTGATAACGTGAGGTTAAGAAATAGAGCAGAATTTTCCCCCCATATATTTTTGACATTGTTTTGAAATAATTTCAGACTTAAAGTTGCTGAACAGTACACAGAGATTCTGTCTACTGTTCACTTAGCTTCCCTTCATGTTAACGTCTTACATCACCTAGTACAATGATCAAAGCCAAGAAATTAACACTGATATAGCTCTACCAATCTAGAGGCTTTGTTCATATTTTACCAGTTGTCCCACTAATACCCTTTTTCATTCCAAGAGTCTGCATTGTCTGCCCACATTTAGCTGTCCTGTAAGCCTCCTCTAACCCGGGATATTTCATCAGTCTTTCCTTGCCTTTTATGACTGTCGTGTTTTTGAAGAATGCTAGCTATTTCTTTTATAGAATGTGTCTTACTACAGGATTTGTACGATATATTCTCACAATTAGACTGAAGTTATGCATTTTTGGCAGCAAAAGCACAGAAGTGATATTATGTCCTTCTTAGTACATCATGTCAGGAGGTGCATGATGTCATCTTGTCTTATCATTGGTGATATTGACTTTGATCACTTGGTAGAGGTGATGTCTGCCAGGTGTCTCCACCACAAAGTTGCTATTCTTCCCTTTGTAATTAATGTATTCCTTGTAAGGATGAGACTTAGCCAAGTCTGTGAGACTATGCAAATATCCTGTTTCTTAGAAGACAGTAGCCCACTAATTTTAGTATTGGCATTTGATTCTTACCTACAGCCATTATTAATGTGGTCATTGCCAAATGGTGATTTCCTACTTGCATGACCTCTTGTGCAGGTATTAATTAGAATTCTAGTGTAAGAAAGAGCTACCCGTTCTCTGCCACTCATTTATTCACATGTTTATTTATATGAGTGTAAACTCCTGAATATTTAGTTTATGTTAGAATCTACTAGTGTCATTATTTCACCAGGGCAGGCCCTTTCAAATGATCAGGAATCTCACAGTGTCCTAACGATCTGTAATGTGCTGATTACTTCCTCCAGAGTGTGTGACCTGATGTCCCAGGCCACAGGCCTAGCCCGGTGTGCTGAGTGAGTGAATGAATGAATGAATGAATAAATGATTAAATAATTTTAATGCCTGTAAGTAGAGGCAATAATAAGAACTCTAGAGGTCCCAAGCTCCAAAAAGGTTGATGGCGACTTTCTCCAAGCTTGATGAGCCAAAACAAAACAAAACCATAACCAAAAATAAAATGTATAAGGAAGACCAAACCAGATCAGAGCATTTTGCATATTGGCTACTTGGCTGTCTTTGTTTTTTAGAAATATCAAAACTGTTTAAAAAGAGCTATTGGTTGTCTCTGTTTGCTGGTCCCTCAGACACTTGCTAGGTCTGCTTATTTGATCATCTTGCACCTCTTAGAGGATTTGGAAATGACTTCATGGAGGAGGGGACTTTGGAGATGAGTCTAAAGGCTTACAGTAGCCCTTTAACAGACAGAGGAAAGTGGAAGAGTGTTCCAGGCAGAGGACATAGCACATGCAAAGCCCATCAGAGTGAAAAATGGTGACATCTTGGCCAAATGGTCAATAGCCATGGAGAGGAATGGTAAACATGAACCTTGGATGGGAAATCAGGGTAGAAAATTGTAAAGAGCCTTGAATATATAAGGGGATTTAGACCTGATAATATAGGTCTTGGAGTAGCCAAAGAATTTCTCAATTAGGCACTGAGGACCTTCATTTAGTCATTCATTGGAGAAAAGCTTCTTGACAATCTGCCACTTAGGTCCTACGACTGCCATTCTGGAAGAGGCTTGGGCCTGACCACATGGAACCAGGATGGAGGGAGGGAGTCAGGAGACATGTCGCATAATATTAAGTGTTTCTACAAGAGCTGCATGTTTTGGGAAGAGACTCTGACATGAGGGGAGTCCTGGTGGGGAGGCAGGGAGGGAGTGACTCATCTCCTTCCTCCTTAATGCTCTGTTTTGCTTGGACATAACTCTAGGTCTACAGGTGCCAAGGGAAGGGGAAAGAATTTCTCAGCTTCAGAAAGCCCCGCAGGCAATCTAGGGTAAGGACAAGACTTCATGTCCAGGCACCTCGTTCTGCAAAAGGAGGAGAAAACTTTCCTCTAGGAAAAATTCCAAAGACTATGGTATTGGGGCAAAGACTTCCAAACCCAATGTGACTTGTTGCCTAGAAACCCAGGAGGCACCCAATGAAAAGAGGTGTGGCATGCTAAAGGCAACGTTCATCCATCTAATTTCAATTCCCACTCTTTATTTTGAAGCGCTAGCCCCAAACATGAATGATACAGGTCACTGATATTTGCCGTGGGTGCTGACTCTCTCACTCACCATTGCAGTGTACTTCCAGCAGTTAGCACCTGCATGTCTTCGCTGGAGGTGTCCTCTGCAGCCAGTGTGCACAAGCTCGGAGTTCCAGAGAATTTAACACCCTCCCTCCTGTAGCCCTCAGCCAAGGACTGGCTGGAGTCAGTAGACAAATACTCCAGGTCCTTCACCTTCAGGTGTGGTGACTCTGAGGTGCATGTTCTGCACTGTCTCTCTGACTTGTTCAGGGGGCCCCAGGTGCCCACAGAGGTCACTTGCTGGATGTTATGGTCCTTATTGGCTGTCTGGCCCTTCCTTCTCACCTCCTACCTCCCTGCAGGTGTTTCCTGGGTTCTCCTCCCAGATAAACTGCCCTCGGTGGAATCCTGGGCTCAGACTCTGCCTAGAGGAACGTACATGGAGCTAGCAGGCCACACATGTAGTTTAGAGGAAGAATCTTATCATTCGCATTTACAGTCTGGCTCACCTCCTCCTCTGAGGAGGGCACAGGCAGCCAGGGTGGGGACACCCAAACTCTCTCCGCCTCCACTTCCTGATGCTGCTGCAGCCCTTGAGATCTGTCACATGCCGCTCTCTCTGCTCCCTGACTCTGGAGATGGAGGGAGGCAGAGATCACATCACAGAACGAGCTCAGGCAGGGTCTGCTTAAAACTGGCCAGACTGACGGCAAAGGAATCCATGTCTCATCCTTTTCAGTCATTTCCCTATAAATAGCAACGAGCACCTTCGATTTTTTTTTCCTCTCTCTCTCTCTCTTTTTTTTTTTTTTTTGGCAGTCTAATCACTAAGAACTCCCCTCTGGTGGGTACTTTTTTTAGAGCATAATAGAAGGTGTGATATCTTGTGAGAGGCGCCAGAGTCACTTGGAGAATGGCAGCTCAGGGATTGAAGTTTCTGAGAATATTAAAGATTAACACCAAATACTTTGTTGCTATTTAACTCTCTGCCGATTCATGTTCCTGGAGCAGAAACAGAACATTTCTTTCCCTCACTTCTGTTTATTCCTTCCCTTCTCTGTTCTGGGGATTCAGAAGCTGTCGATGTCAGATGCCAACTCCTTAAGGGCTGAAATGGTTTTATATAATAACAGAGAGGGGGAGCCTACAAAACGAAGAAAGAATCTAATTCAGCGCTTGGGCTGAAATGGGAACTGGAAACGAGGGGGGAGCCTTCTTAAAAATAGCTAACTCAGAGGGAAGAATGCAGCTTGTCTCAAGGCAGGCAGGCAGGCGCAACCCTTGGGTGAATTATAGGAACCCGCTGTAGGGTTTGTGCGTTCGCTTTTGAAATGTTGATCATGGCTAAGAGGAGGAGGGCGAATGGAGGGCTGCTGGTGGCTGAGGCTGGGAGCTGTCCTCGCAATGGCAATGGACAAGGCTGTCAGGCCTCCTGCTGCCTGGGCATGCCGCTGGGACGCTGGGACGTTCATGCCCTGTGCCCCCCAGTGCCCGTCCCTGGTGATTTAGGCAGCCCCATCACTGAAACTCCAGACCTGCCCGGAGGGGTGCACAAGTCTCTAAGGAGGAGGGGGAAGGGGCTCAGGGGAGCCCCAGGAGAGGGGAAGAGGTGCAGAGAGAATGAAGAGAGAGGTCTGACAGGAGATGATGAGCACCTTAGAGACCCAGTGGCTCAGAGAGAGAAGCTAAACTGGGACAGAAGTCCACAGCAGGAAGAAGAGAGATGCCAGGCACGTACAGAGATGAAGGCAAGGAGGGGGATCAGCCAGGGCAAGGAAAGGAAGCAGTGGGTCTCTTACTGGATAATGAAAAGGAAGGGAGCAGCACAGCACCCTCCCCCAGGCTACAAATGATCCATCCTTCCTATGCCCCAGCTCCTCTCTCTGACTACGGGAGGAGCCATGACTGGTCTTTTTTTGTGGTCCTCTTTGCTTCTAAGAGACAGCTACCAGGAAGAGCATGCAAATTCCACAATTACTGCAAGCTTTGACTGCAGTCCTCCAGCTTGGCAAGTGGTCACCGAGGCCTTAGTGTCTGTGCCTGGTGCATTAAGGGATCTCTGGGTCTGCCCTCTTTTCTCTCTGGAAGGTCTGCCTTTGATGGATGACAAGTCCAAGTACCTCAGCTACATCCCCTCAGAACTCTCCAAAACTGGGAAGTGACACCCAGTTCCTTCTTCCCTACCTGAGATGCCTGAGAAGGTGCAGACAGACAAAGTGACCTAGAGCCCATGCTGTAGTATCATCCAAATCACAGCCCATAAGGAGGGAGAGGGGAACGAGCCCAAGAGCTCTGTCCCACAGTGGTGGTACCTGACACGGCCCCATTGTGAGGAGCACCCGCCTGTATCCCCCTGGTACTCACCATTTCCAGGCCTACTATCAGGCTCTGATTCGGGCATGTGTGTCTCTCTCTGCCTGAGGATTTTGGTCACAGGGTTTGGCTTGTCTGGGACAGACCTAAACCAACGACTGGTGGATAAACACTGCATCTTCTTTAGCACAGACTCTGGGCCATGTCCTACTGTTTCCTAGAGAGCCTCAGGTGCCCCCAGAAGTAGCCTGCTCAGGAACATCCCCTATATTCTCTTCCTCTCCTTCCCCATGTCACGTGGCCTGCTGCTGCTCTGGAGTTTTCACTGTGGGTCTCCTAGATAAACCATGTACCTGCTTTTCTGTTCTAATCTCTCCAGGGGAACTTAGCCCAAGACAGGCACTGTGTGGTTCTAGCAGCTTCTCCCCAGCTCCTGTGAGCTGCAGGAATGTAGAGGGCTGTGTCATCACAGTACAAAGCAGCACACGATTCTTGTCTGGGTTTCCTGGAGACCACCCAGGAAACCTGCTGGAGCCCAAGTGTGTCTCTCCAAGGACTGTCAGGCAGAAGCTGCCATAATTAATAAACAACAGAAAAACAAGAAAATCGTGGAAAAACAATAAGCACGGTAACTTCTGAACTTTGGCAGACATACTTTGAGAATTAACAACCCAAATCAAATAGAATGTTCTTGAAGCAAACCATGAGCTTGGAGTGAGCTGACCGGGCCTCCCTTGGGCTTCTCAAACTCTGGTTGCCAGTGGTCATCAGGAGGTGGGTGTAGGCAGTGGGAATGTGGGCTGTGGCCACTGTTGCCTTGTCCTTCAGAAACAATCCTGGGGAGAATGAACCTCCTAGGAGACGGGTGGAGGTGTCTGGGAAGAGTCTGAATCCTGGAGGAGCCGGGCTGGAGTTTGGACTTTGCTCCATCATGTTATAGCTGTGTTATCCTCCAAGAAAGATTTAACCTCTCTGAGCCTCAGTTTCCCCACCTACAAACCAGGGGCCCTGACACCTCACAGAAAACAACCTAACACATGTCCAGCAGCTGATATTAAGTATAGCTCCCGCTTGCCTTCTCTTCTCCCTTCTCAAGGGAGCCACATCCTTGGCCTGGCAGAGGGTAGGCTGAGGGTAAAAGGAAGCGTGTCCTGAGAGGGCCCCTGCCACACGGCCAGGCACTGAGACGGCTGGCCACCACAGTCCCCACATGCAGCCAGTCTGCATCCGTGGGCGTGGGAAAGAGACATAAACGCTGACGGGCATTAAACACGAGTTAGACATGCCATTCCGCGCCACCAACACATTTCAAAAGTGCACATCACAAGGCTCTTGTTGAAGCCCTGGCGGCCAGCCAGGGTCAGACCACAAAAGGAAGCTGTTTCCCTGCTGGAGCTGCCGGGTGGCCGGGCGTGGCCAGGGCCTCACGTCACTGCAGAGTGTGGGGGCTCTGCTGGGATTTCCTGCCCTGGCATCCGCTCTTTCTCCTGTGGGCTCTGCTGCGAACATCCCAGGTGACGATGCCCCACCATGGGGGAAAGCCAGCTTTCACCTGAGCCTTCCCCCTGTCACCAGAAAGGCCTGCTTGATGATGCTTACACAGGGCCCTGGGGTGGCCCTGCAGCCTTCTGGAGACCCGCCTGGCTTTTTCTCCCCTCTGAGTGCCATGGAAAATTTTCTCCACGGTGGGTAGAAGTCACATTCCATCTGCAGCATCAAGGTTGAAAGGCGATCGCAGGTCGAGGGGTGGCCGAAGATGTGGGATGCAGCTGGCCTAAGGCAGGCCTCTCTCCTGGCAGACAATCCGCAAATATTTATTGAGGGTCTGCCCTATACCAGCTCTGTGCCCAGGTCTGTGGGGCACACAGAGGCGCCCTGTGTGACACAAGGAGCCTATGTTCTGACTGAGAAGCCAGGCGGACACACGGGAAATGGGGGGTCCTGTTGACCCTCTGAGCTATGCTTTCATGCTTGGATGTGTGGGAAGGCGCAGACCGAATGCACAGGTGCTGGTCTTACTCCGGGTGAGGTGGCATGCTGTCGGAACCCGGAGCAGGCTGTAGAACTATTGGTTTTTGGCCCATGGGCTCTCCTTGCTCTCTGTCAAGCAGCGCTAACTGCATTGAACTCTCAGATGGGTCCTCTCATGGACTCTGGACTCTCTCCCCACTCCCAGTAGTCTTTTTACCCTACACGGTTTTATTCCTTCAAACTAAGCATGCAAACATCCACAAAATGTTTGCTTTTATGTCAGCCCTTGCAAATACCTGGGGTGGTGGTGGTGTCCTGCTCTTTCCCCTTTGCAGAGGAGGGAGCTGAGGCTGGGTGATGGGTATGCCCAGGATCATATGGAGAGTTAAGCTTCTGTCCTGTGTGGTCCCTGACCCATAGGGTCCCCCATAGAAGGGATAAGCCTGATGTAATGTGTAAAAGATAATGCTGGCAGACCCAGCTCTGTTCTTAGGCTTGCAGAAATGTTGGTCCTTGGGAGCAGGCTCCTTTAAATGTCACATAAACAGACTCTACATCCTCGCCATCTGCCATAGGTTCCTATTTGAATAAACACTTACACATACTTTCCTATGCATAGAGCCACAATGCCTGAAATGATGGATCAGTAGGGACATGTTTGTTCATTTTGCTCCAAGTCATTTGAACCCTCATTGGCCAGACTGTATGATTGGCTTTGCTGAGGGCCTATGACTGGCCTAACTCTTTGAAGCCTACCTTTAGCCTCCAAGAGACTCCACCCATTCTCCATTCCTGCTCAGCATGAAACAATGTCTTTTGTTGAGATTGGAGGAGGCCCAATAAACAGTGCGTCTCTTCTCGCTTGAATGCTGAGCCACTGAGGCAGGCTGAGGAACCTCTGGGTTGGCAGTGAAATATGGGCTTCTTCACAAGCCAGGCTGATGGCGGAGAGCATGGCTTAGGTGTACTGCCACTGTGGATCTCAAAATAATGAATGCCTTATAAGACAGACTCACCTCCCAACACATTCCGCTGTCCCATGTTGGGGTCTGACCTTGCACTGGGGAGCAAGGAAGAATGTGAGTTTCCTGCAGGCAACCAAAGTCTCAAGATGGGCTTCTTTCAATCAGTCAGGCTTGGGGAGAGGTCAGGTTTATTAAGTGGGTACAGCTCCTCCTGCTTGACACTGCAAACCCATACCATAGCTACACAAATGTTGGAGTCCCTCTGTGTAAGGATGCCCTTTTAGTTCCATGTCACTCAAGTCCAGCTGTCTTGGAGACGTATCATGAGTTCAGGGGTTGAAGGCTAACTTACTAGTAGCTGCCTGGGTTGTTCTTTGGACAGGGATAAGAGGGTGGAGAGAGGGACCTTGAGAGTCTGTTACAACATTTTCTTGCGCTGAGAGGCTTAGTAATATGGTGATTAAGGGCATGGCATCTTGGAGTCAGCCCTGGCTCTCTTCCTAATTTCCTTATCTGCAAAATAGAGATAGTATTTATACTTATTGTTTTTGTGGATTAAATAAAATTACAACACAAGGTTTGGCACAGTCTCTGGCCCGTAATAACTGCTTAATAGATATTTGCTTTTTTATAGCAAATGGGACACTTTACACTAACATTGTCATGCTCTTGTAGAAGACCATTGGCTCTATTTTCTTGTTTGCACATGATGACTTGGTTCACATCTAGCCTTCCCTGGTCAAGGGACTTGGGCAAGGTGCTGGGCACATGGTAGCTATCAGTGTGTGTTTATTCCACCAGTGAGTTCCCTCTAGGCTCAGAGCTAAGCTCGCTGTGCTAAGGAAATGAGTATTTGATTAGGGGAATCAGGAAATTGTAGAGTTGAGTCTCAGTCATGCCGGTGGGGAGAACCTGGGGCCCTGGAAGAAGGGAGAGGTGGCCCTAGAAGAATGGTGAACCATTCTTCACCACCTGAACCAGGTGGCCCTAGTTCATTCAGTTCAGAGATGAACATGGAAGGGAGATGGGGGTAGCCAAAAATAAGCTACTCATCTACTTCTATCTTTCTCCATGCAGAAGTAATTCCTAGGATCCAGGGGGTTCATGGACAGCCCCACCCTGGTCATTGCATTGGGTGGCTCATGGGAATCCTCTCCTCTTTTTCTTTCTCAATCTCTCTCTTTCTCTCCCCCTCCACCTTACTTTCCCATCCTTCCTCCCTCTCTCCTATTTTCCAGCCCTCTTCTGTCTCTGCCTCTCAAACTCCCAAACCTCCTGCTCTCTCTAATTATATTAGGCTTCAGCCTTATATCTGGCACCTGCATTTTTCAGGCAAGGAGAGCAGGCCCTGACAATGTTGTGATGTTCTTTTCGACAAAACTGCCTTTTAGGTAAATACTTTTTGGGCCAATCTCGCTGAATTAACTATCTGGGTCATTTGAATTTCTTCTCCGGGAAATAATTATGGCCTTTGGGAAATGTAAAGTATACTGCAGTCCTGTGAGTGGAAAGAAAATACCAGCCTCCCTCTTCCCGTGCCACCTCCTTCCATTTCCCTGCGACCCGGGGAATCAAATTAGCAGTGACTCCCATCTCTGGGGTCCAGTGTTGCCTTGGATCTCTCTGGGGAAGTCCCTTAGGCATTCAGGGTAGCTCTGCACATGAGGGAGATTATCTTCATGTTACTTTTCTTGTGTGAGAGCAATGGCTTCCTTCCGGGCAGCTAAAATTTTTCGAAAAATAACATTCTGTAGATGCCCTCTCCAATTCTGAAGGGTAAAATAGAGAAGTAAGGGGTGTTACCAGGCTACAGCCTCGGGAGGACCAACGCTTGCTTCACAGTGCCAGGCAAGAACAGAAGCTCTTAGACCCCAGCTGGGGAGTGTGTTGCTGGTGGGGGTAGCTGAGTAGCTTTGACTTTGGTGCTAGAACAGTCGTCATGGAAGAATGTGCCAGCCCCTTCTCTGGCTGGGGGATGCAGGAAGCCATCTTCAACCTGAGAAGGGTTTCTCTTCATCATGAGAATGTAAGATAAGGAGGTCTCAGCTGTCCTAGGGGAACAAGGCTGGCTCTTCCTTCTACCATTTGGGAGGCAGAGCCGACAGGAGGGAAGATGGTGGGGAAGTTTACAAGGGATGTTCTCCTCATTTGCTAGGACCACCACAACAACATACCACAGGCGAGGTGGCTTAAGCAACAGAAATTTATTTCCTCATAGTTCTAGAGGCCAAAAAGGCTGAAATCAAGGTGTTGGTAGAGTTGCCTTTCTCTGAGACCCCTCTCCTTGGCTTGGAGGTGGCCACCTCTCCCCATGTTCTCTGTGATCTTTCCTCTGTACCAGTCAGTGTTCTGCTCTTCTCAGAAAGACACCAGTCCTACTGGGGCACGGCTCACTCAATGACCTCATTTTACCCGAGAAACCCCATCTATAAATAAGGTCATATTCTGAGGTACAGGGGTTTCGGATTTTAGCATGTGGATTTTGAGGAGAACACAGTTCAGCCCCTAACATGCCTACCTGGGAGGCCAGGTAAGAAGGTAGGCACTGAGTGAGTTAGGAACAGAGGGGAAATGACTGGTGTACCCTAAAGCTGCCAATGTTCAGAGATATTAATATCTCCCTGGTCATCCTGACCAAGGCATCCTGGCCAGAGGACATCAAGAGTCCCAATGGTGAGGTTGCTGAGGAGGAAGGGAGGTCTAGGTTGGTGATCCGGGCTCACCAGCAGGGTCTAGAGCCGGAGTGTGTTGGTTTGGGGAGTGGGGGGAGGTGAGGGTCCATGTGGAGAGCAGAGCTGGGGCTGGACGATCCTCTGATTGTACCCATGGAACCAGCTGGACACTGAATGCAAATCTAAAGAACTGCAACCCCAACACCCAAGTGAGGGCACCACGGCAGTGAGGGGCTTGCACAAGCAAGGCCACTGTGCACAGTTGTGCAAGCAGTACACTCAATTCTGACATCTTGTGTCATAGGGCAGTGAATGGGAATAGCATCCCTGGAGTGGGGCTGTAGCCTGCATGGCTGGCCACTGTGGCTCTGACTTCAGTGCAGGAGCATGCATCCAATTCAAAGGACCAGCTTTCAACAGCGGTCCCATGTGGCAGCAACAGAAGCCATAGCAGGGGTATGTCTGGGCAGAGTCTTATTCTTTCTCTACCAGGCAGTTAAAAGCAGGACTGGCTTCTTCATTCTGAGCAAGGCGCAAGAAGGTCCGGAGATGAAGATAAAGAAGGTCCAAAAAAGGAATCTTCTAGATAAAGGTGGGAAGGGGGAAGTTGAACTATTGCACACAAGAAATATAACTGGTTTCTACCAACCAGCACCAGTCAAATTAAGATCTCTCTGGGGAGAGTGGATACCTTTTTTGAGTGAGACGTTAAAAATCTGCATTTGGGGATTTGGGTTTAAAGTTTGACTCATTATACGTTTGAACACACATGTTTTATTTATTTATTTATTTATTTATTTATTTATTTATTTATTTATTTAAGATTTAATTTATTTATTAATGAAAGACACACACAGAGAGAGAAGCAGAGACACAGGCAGAGGGAGAAGCAGGGTCCATGCAGGGAGCCCCACGTGGGACTCGATCCCAGGTCTCCAGGATCACACCCTGGGCCGAACACAGACGCTAAACCGGTGAGCCACCCAGAGATCCCACACACGTTTTATCAGTCCATACTCATCAATAGGGCAAAGACTTATGAGCCAGGCACTCTGGTGGACAAGGAGAAAGGGATTGGCCTCAAGTAATTTATTAGTGGAGAAGAGAACCAAAGGTCATTCAGTCAGCTGTGTCCCAGACACAAGTTGGCTGCCTTTAGTGAGGAAATGTTCTGTCTGGGGGTTTCTTGTCTTGGAAGCAAGCCTTGAGTTGAGGATCTGTGGGAAACTGATTTCTTGGGAGGTGCTTTCAAAGAAAATGATGAAGGGATGGAGGAGCAGGGCAGGGTGGAAGCCAAGCAAGGCTATGAGCTCGGGCAGAGTCTCAGCTTCCACAGGGGCCCACCAGATGCTCTGGAGCATGTCCCATCTTAGAGGCTGTCCTGACTCGAGGCAACCAAGCTAGGCGTTCATAGCCTTCAAACAGTTAGTCATTGGCTAAGGGCCACCTGGGAGGTCAGAAACTTCTAGGTACTGCCAGCTTTTTGCTCATGTGAGCGGAGTGCTGTGGGAGCCCTTAGACAATCCTCTTGAGGGAGAGGCTGGGGTGGCTGTTGGCAGGGGAGGGACACAGCCCTGGGGCAGAGGTGCACAGAAAGGACAAAAGGAATCCCTCTGGGGGCTGGCATTCTCTACAGAGCTGATCACCGCCTTGTGTTGGCTCCTTCTCCCAGGAACTGTTTGAAGACTTGATTCAGTGGAGCGTGAAACTTGGGCCAGCACCACCACCGAGGCTCAAGGCAATTCTTTAACTCACCAGATTTGTGACCTTGAGCGAATGACTCTGACCTTCGCACTCCTCTTTGGCATGGTGGGATTGGTAATTCCTTTCTCATAGGACAGTCGCAGAGATAAAAGAGGCAGTGCCTGCTGAGTGCCTAGCTCCCTGCTTGGCTCGCAGCAGGAATTTGTGAAATGCCAACTCCCTTCCTCAACTACTTTTCCTCCCCCTCCTCAGGGAAGAACATTACCCATGAGCACAGGGCTGCCAAAAGGTCTCTGTGAGCTGCTCATTTTGTTTATGTACCGTCCCACAGAAGATAACAATTTAGATGGCAAATTATATTGCCAGAGTTGGGGAGTTGGTGTATTAATTCCTGACTATTTACTGTGACAGGTTTAAAGCCCAATATCTCAGGGAGTGCTGGGGTTCCCACTCCACAACATACAGAATTGCATGGATGTACCTTGCTGCTTTCTGGCAATACCAAGCATCTCCTCTGTGCAGGGGGTGGATTGGGGGGGGGGGGGGACTAGGTGGCTGGGAGTAAGTTACTGAGAGAACCTAAAGGGCTGACTTCATCCTGTCTCCTCTCCCAGCAAGTCCTGGTGACTCACCAGCTCCAGGCCTAATGGGTGTTAGGGAAAGCCACCCTTTCTTTCTCAAAAGAACACAGATAGCCCCTCCTCAATGCTGTGTAGCCCTATAGCAGTTGGCCAGAGAGTACAAGTGCCACCTCAATGGCTCTGTTGGTGCCCATCTCTGTTAGGCCACAAAGGCATGCAGCCTGGGGGTGACCTGGGAGGCAGCATTGTAAAACACTTGTATCTCTTCAATGCAGGCCTCAAGCACATATCTGTGTTAAGTGGCACTGTCTCCAAACTGCAGGCCAGCATACTGAGGCTTGAGCAACCTCTCACAGCCAGCAAGAGGTCAACTCCAGCATTTTACTGACATCTTTCTGACTTTTTGGGAGACACCGGCCCATGATGCCTCTCCTTTCTCCTTGAACTGCTGTCCCCAGGCCTGTATGTGAGGCTTCTTACATCACAGTACACTTTTCCAAGAGACTGAGGAGCTTCACACATGTTGCACGCTCACACTTTCCTAGTCCTACCCTTTCCTGTCCTCTGCTGGCTCCCTCGCAGAGAAACAAATGACCACAGAGTGATTTAATCAGCACCTCGAATTCCTTGGGCATAATCTTGGAGACTCACCCTCTATCCTAAGCACTGTCATAAAGCGTTTCTTCCCAACAAATTACTTTTAATGAATGGGATAGCATTTTTGCCCCTACTGGAATTTCTCATTTGAAATAGTTTAAATGAGATATGGGGTTGAGGGGAAGTGGCTGTGTGTAGCAGAGTGCCTGGCACATAGTAAATCCTTGGTTGCTGTTCATGATTATTATCACTTCTGGCTTCTTTTGGCAGGGTGCTCCTTTGTGTGTTCAGTAAGTAGGAAGATATACTTCATTCTAAATCTGAATTGATTTCTGGAAAGATAATACGAAATAAAGGTCCTCTGTGATAGCTGCATGTGAAGAGAAATTGCTTAACCAGTATAGTCCAATAGAACATTCTGTGATTATGGAAAATTTCTGTAATCCACACCATTCAACAGAGTAGCCAGTGGCCATATGGAGCTACTGAGCACTTGAAGTGTGGTGAGTGCAAATGAGAACTTGAATTTTTTGTTGTTGTTGCATTTTTAATTTTAGCTAATTTAAATTTAGGGGGCCACACATATGTCAAGTGTCTACTGGTTTGAACAGTACATGTTTAGCCTTAATGTTACAAAAAAGCTATAAAAACTTTAACCATAGCACATGCAAATGCTCTAAAACAATTTATTGCTAAAATATACATCCTAATGAAGCTAAGAACTATGATAGTAGGTAATAAAGGATTTGTTGATTATTCCTTGGCAGTGATATGCCTAAGACAAACACTGATAAATGATTCTTGACTTGCAGGTTGATTAAGGAGTCCTGCAGGGAAGACCATGATGGTCACACCTGCTTAAGTCAAAGCTGATAATCTTCTCAGCCTTGCATTGAAGTGGGAGTGAACACTTTTGGGTCTTTTTGAATCCAAATACTATAGGCAAGTCTTTGCAGATGTTTCTTATAAATGCATTCAAACTGTGCTTTAAAAAAATACACTATATACAATATTCTTCTCTTTTAGATCAGTAACCTCATTTCTAGGAATTCATCCTGAAAAAAGTAACCCCCTCATAAGGAAATAATATTGTATGCACAAAAATGTTAATTACAGTGGTACTTACACTAGTAAGCCCTTGGAAACAAGTCTCATGTTCATTAAAAGGAATTACACAATAAAATATTGGAAACAATTCAAATGGTCAAGAAGAAAATGACTCAGAAATTGCATGTTATCAATATAATGGGATATTCTGTGCCCATTAAAATCATATTTACAGTATAAGCTGAGATTTAAAAAGCATAATTGTATGCACAGAAAGTTTTCAGTTTTAAAGGCATAGAAAAAAGATTGAAGGAAATTAATGGAAAGTGTTCCATTAGAGTTCTGTTTCTGGGAAGATAGAGTGGACATAGTTCTATTTCATCTACCTCTAAGTACAACTAAAAACGCTAGATATTATATGTGAAACAAACATAAGGACTCTCAAAGGTGGAGAGAAGCAGTTAGGAACTTCAGGACCAAAGGAATGATATGCTTGTAAGTTTTCTGGGTTTTCTTTTTGCCTTATATACACCAAACTTGGATCTGAAGAAGCCAGCAGCTTCCAAATACCAACAGGTACAGATTTTAAAAGCTCTGAAAAAAAGCCTGTTCTTTTGCACCAAAGGACAAGGAAAGAGGCAGATTAACAAAGCAGAAAACTTTTAGACAATGACTGCTCTACTCCAGCCAAACACCATAGAAAAATATGTGCCTCTCTTCTACCCACGCCACTAAAGATCCAACTGGGATCTTAGACCTCCAGCCTCCCAAAGGCTGTAGAAAGGCATCTCAACACCCCACCCCCCGGGGTGATGTCAGAGAAGGCCATTTAGGGAGCCAGTGCTTTCATCCCACAGGTCAGTGATGAAGGCCTCTCACTCCTAATCCAACTGTAGCAGAAAGCTTAAATGAAAATCGGACTTATAAAATGACTATGTCCTGGTGTCAATAGAAAATCATTTGTAATGCCAAGAACCAGGGACATCTCAACCAAATGAAAAAAAGATAATCAAGAGATGCTAACAAAGTCAACCAACCACAGGATCTAATAGACATTTATGGAGCACTTCACCCAAACAACAAACTATAGTCTTTTCAAGTGCTTGTGGAACATATACCAGATAGACTATATTCTGGGCCAGTAAAACAAACCCCAACAAATTGAAAATAATTGAAGTCTTACATAGTGTATTCTCTAATCACAATGAAATCAAATTAGAAATCAATAATAGAAAGATAACTGAAAAATCTCCAAGTACTTGGAAACTAAACAATGCACTTTTAAATAATCCATAGGTTAAAGAAGAAGTATCAGGGGAAATAAAATCATACATTAGACTGAATGAAAATGAAAACTCAACATTTCAAAACTGTGGGACACAGCTACAGCAGTGCTAACAGGAAATTTGTAGCACTAAACATATACACTAGAAAAGTGGGAAAGTCTCAAGTCAGTAATAGAGCTCCCAAGTATGAGGATCTTGAAAAGGAAGAGCAAAATAAACCCAAAGCCAATAGCAGGAAAGAAATCATAAAGATAAGAGCAGAAATCAATGAAATTGAAAATAGAAACAATAGAGAAAATCAATGGAATAAAGAGATGGTCCTTTGAAAAAAAATCAATAAAATTGATAGACCTCCAGCAAGACTGACAAAAGGACAAAGAGAAGAGATATCAATTACCAATATTAAGAAAGAAACAGGAGCCATCTACAGACCCTAAAGGCATCAAAAAGATAATAAGGCAACACTGTAAGCAACTCTCACACACAAATTTGACAATTGGAGGAAATGGATCACCTTGCTGAAAAACACAAACTATCACATCTTATTCAACGTGAAATACATAATTTTCAACAGCCTTTAACTATTAAGGAAATTGAATTTCTAATTTTAAAGCTCTTCAAAATGAAATCTCCAGGCCCAGATGGTTTCACTGGAGAATTTTACTAAGCATTTAAATCAATTCTACACAAATTTCTTCCAGAAAATAGAAAAGGAGGGAACAGTTCCCAATTCATTCTATGAAGCTGTTATTATCCTGATACCAAATGAAAATATTACAAAAAAGAAAACTATAGACCTATATATTCATGGATACAGATTTAAAAATCTGTAACAAAATATTAGCAAAAGGAATTTAACAGTATACTAAAATTATATACCAAGATGGAATGGAGTTTATTCCAAGGATGGAATGATGATTCAATATTCAAAAATCAATCTGTGTAATCCATCACATTAACAGGTTAAAGAAAAAATTACATGATCATATCAATTAATGCAGAGAACTTGACAAATTCCAAGTTCATTTATGATTAATAAAATTCTGAGAAAGCTAGGAACAGAGGGAATCTTCTCAATTTGATAAAGAGCATCTACAAAACCCCTACGACTAACCTTATACTTTTTGGTGAAAGACTGAATGCTTTATCCCTAGGATCAGAAGGCAAAGATGTCTACTTTGCCACTCTAAAACAACACTGTATTAGAATTCTAGCCAGCATAATAAAGCAAGTAAAGGAAATAAAAGGCATACATATTGAGAAGGAAGAAATAAAGCTGTTCCTATTTGCAGATGACATGCTTCTATGTAGAAAATCCTAAGGAATCTACCAGAAAAAGAAAGAAAAAAAATCTCCTAAGTTTAATCAGTGAGTTAAGTAATAGGATACAAGATGAGCATTTGGAGAAAACAGCTATATTTTTATACACAAGCAGTAACCATGTGACTCTTGAAATTAAAAATACAATATCATTTATGATCACTAAGTAAAAAAAAAATGAAATACAGAAGTGTAAATTTAACAAAACCTGTACAGGACTTGTATGCTGAGAACTATAAAACTCTAATGAAATAAATCAAAGAGAATCTAAGTAGAGAGGTATATCAGATTCCTGGATTAGAAGACTCAACACAATAAATATATCAATTCTCTACAAATTAATTCTATGGCTTTAACATATTTCCAATCAAAATCCCAGGATGATTAGTTTTTTAGATACAGAAGATTATTCTAAAACTTATATGGAAATGCAAATAAACTTACGCTAGCTAAAAGAATGTTCAAAAAGAAGAATAGTGTGTTAGAAGTAAGTCTACCCAATGTCTTTTTTTTTTTTTTAAGATTTTATTTATTCATGAGAGACACACAAAGAGAGAGAGAGAGAGAGAGAGAGAGACAGGCAGAGGGAGAAGCAGGCTCCAGGCAGGGAGCCTGATGTGGGACTCCATCCTGGGACTCCAGAATCACACCCTGGGCTGAAGGAAGGCGCTTAACCACTGAGCCACCCAGGGATCCCCAAGTCTATCCAATTTCAAGACTTACTGAGTAATTATACTAATAAAGCCTGTCTGGGAATGGTGAAGGGATAGACACAAAGATCAATGGAACAGAATGAAGAATCCAGAAATAGACCTACACAAACATGCCTAACTGATTTTTGACAGAGGTGTAAAAATGATCCCATGGAGGATAGATAGCCTTTACAACAAATTGTTTTGGAGCAACTAGGCAACTATAAGCAACAAAATAAAACAAAACCTTAACATAAGTCTCACACCTTATAAAAAAATTCAAAAATGGATCACAAACTTAATATATAATATGAAACTATAAAGCTTTTGAAACTAGAAAAAAAAAACAAGGAAAACTAGTTGGAGTTAGATTTCTGATCCTAGTAATTTAAAGGTCTTGACTAATATTCTTGAACAAAAACAGGCGTGGTTTTATGGCAATGATACTGCTTCTCTTCAATGCCTTGTAAATGGTCTCAGAAGGTCACCCCAGGAGGTTTCTCAAAACATCTCCAGCAATGGCATTGGCCAGACATAAGTTGTGTGTGGTTTTCCAGAGGACGCTTTTGGGGGACAGAGTTCATTTGGGTGTAGAAGTCCTATGACCTTAAAAACAAGAGAGCCTTTCTCCTTTATAATCCAGTTTGTATAATTTTGCACTTTGGTGGTATTTGTCCTGCAATCCTGAGAGCCTCAGGCACTTTACCCCTTAAAAACCCAGAAGGGCAGGAAAATCTCTGAGGTGTTGTCTTTCCTGAGGATGAGAGGACCCCTCCTCAAGAAGGTTCTCTGGGGAACTCAAACACCTCATGGCTGGTTTGGCCTCAGAGGACTTATGTGGGTGCAGGAAGGAATGTCACTCTCTGTCCCATGCATGAGCTGACTTTTCCTTCCGTTGGCTGATACCATGTGAAATCTTTCTCCCTCTTTCTCTCTCTCTCTCTCTCTCTCTCTCTTTTTGGTGGATACTCCTTGTCAAGTATCTATAGGCGCAGGAGGTTTCCAGGCCAATTCTGGTCCTCAGGCTAGAGGAAATTAAGCAGCTCTTTCCCTGCCCCAGCCCCTGCTGGTGGCTCTTTCACTCTTGCAACTGGGGGACGCTGCCTATGCCCCACCCTTACAGAGGGGCTCAGCATCGCCCTTGCTCTTGTCTGCGCCTTTCTCCAGCCCAGATAAAACTATCTGTTCTCAGGAGTGAAGCCCCAGGCTCTGACTCAGCTCCTGACTCTAAGCTCACTTAGCAGGGCCCAGCCACATACTGGGGCTATCTTGCTTTCTTCATGCCCTGGCTGTCTTAGTATTTATTGCCTTATGTGGTAGCTTCTTATTGCCCCTGGCTGATACCTCCTGCCAGGCACCCCACTTTCCCCAGTCATAGTTCGGTTAGTGAGATAGCTCTGGAGCACTCCTAGAAGCAGCTCGGTTTGCTGGGTCATAGGGTACAACTTTTGTTGTAACTAACTTTTGTTGAGCTAACTCTCCTCCTGCACTAAGGTACTAGATTATAGCCAGGCTTTATTCCAAGGAATTCTATGGAGGAGCCATTGACCCTCTAGAAATTAGAAAAGAATCAGGCCTAGAACTGGACATGGCTGAGGGTAATGGTAGGGAAGTCTCCTCAGGCTCTGTGTTCTACTCCAGAGACCAGACTAGCTCTTAGAGGGTCTATTCAAACCCCAGGTGTCTGCCTAGGTGGATACAGGAACCCTGGGAATATAGTATAGTCTGGGGTCAGTACCAGTGCCTCTGAAGACCATGGCCAAAGGCCCACAGCCCCAGGAGTGCTCTGATGCCCTGGGCCACGTCCACCTGTGAACTGTGTGCAGCTGGTTCACTAGGTGAGTAACATCCTGCAGCCAGACCAGGGAAGGGGGAAAGCTCCACATCTGCCCCAACTTTTCTCTCTCCTAAGTGGAACTTGTTCAGCAAGCAAGGCATACCTTGCTCTGTGCTTGAGTCTGAGTAGTCACACTGGAGTTTCCTGGTGCCTGATAGTGTAGATCTGAGCTCAGTCTTCCCACAGGAGGGACCCCCAGCCCTCATTCTCAGGCAATCCTACTGCATTCCCTAAGAGCCAAGAAGGCAGGCTTTCTGATGAATGCTAGCCAAGGGGTTCCTGGCTGATTGCCAGGGATGAATTCATTTCAGAATGGCAAATCTTCTGGGGTAGGTTGGAAAAGCCAATTCCTATCTCTATTTTTGAGACTTCTTTGTCAAACCTGTTAAAAATACCAAGAGGATTCTTCAGCCAGGAGGCTGGATAATCTTGTCTCTACCCTAAAATCAATCCATAAGAAGAATCTTTTAGAAATCTGAATAGCCAGAGACATTTTTGAGAGCAAGTGCTCAGAAAGTGGTACGTTTGATGACACAGTGACAGATGACTCAGTAAAGTGACCTGCATCATAGAAACTGCTAGTGCTGTGCACACTGTCCTTTATCATGTGGCCAGGGAGCTTGAACAAACCGGCCTAGTAAATGATTCTGGCAGCAGACAGGGAGGAGCAGCAGGGAAGAGGTGCTTTGGGAACCAGGCAGGGACAGCAGAAGGGTGGCATTGACCCAGGCAAGCATCGGAGCATGGCAAGCGGAGACAACTGGCCAGTTCATATGTTCCAATTCTCCCAGTCTCTTGAATGAAAAACTGATCTTTACATTAAAAAGGGCTTTCCCATGAACAATTTAGGGAAATTCTGACAGTTACAGTCTTGTTGGGAAGGCATTACATGTGCAAACCCAGTCTTGTATGCAGGGACACAAGACATCAGGGCCAGTAGAGAGCCTGACTTCAGCCAATAGTCACAGAGTATGGGCTGCACCCCAGCACCATCACATAGGTCAATTTCCCTGGTTACCTGTCCTTGAATCACTTAGCACACAACAAACATCTCGGCCCTTCCAACAAACATCTATTGCTACCTAGATTTCCAAAAGACTTCTTTGGATCACCTCACCTACTGACTTAATCCTGTCCATGTGTTAGCAGGGTTTGACTCAGGAACCTCAAGGAAGTAGATAGGAGTGGGTTGGAGAGATAGTGGTGAGAGGGGCATGGCTGTCTTCTGGTGGCTCGTGACAGAGCGAGGGAGACAGGTACGGGTGACCAACAATTATAACACCATGTGGTGAGGTTTAAATGAAGCTGAACCCTGTGTGTCTGGCACCCACAAGTAAGGCTGACTAACTGGGGGGGCAGGAGGCAGAAGGCAGGATAAAGAGAGGCGGGTTGTGGAGTTGCAGCAGCTTGGCTGGTCTTATAAAATAAGTAGTAGGCATAGGGCAAGGAAAGCTGGGCTTTCTGGAGAGGGCGCAGAAGGACGGGTGCAGAGAACAGCGAGCCATGGTCTATCTGTGGGAGAAGGGGAGCACTGTGGTTCTGGGGGTGTTGCAATCCTGGGAGCCGATGCTGCAGAGGGAGGTGGGAGTGGGATCACGAAGGGTCTCGTGAGCTAACGGAAGGAGGCCAAGCTCTCCTGTAGGTTATTGGGAAAAAGCAGGGAGCTTTGAAGAGGAAGTTTTGTAATTAGCTTTGCTTTTTAGGACTAGAACTGGGTATTCTTTCTTCCTTGCCAGCCTGTGGGGATAAATGAAGTTACAGTGATCGGGAGGTCATGTTTTGCTCCCATAATTTCATATTCTCCTCCCAACTACTGAACCGAAGGACCCTATCCCAGCGGCGATATCTCAGGGAGGCCCTGAGGGGGAGGCTCCTCCTGGGTCTAACTCTGAGGTCTGCAGCTGCCAGCCTCGGGCTGAAGTTGGCCTCCCTGCCTCCTACCAGCTCTCCTGCCCCCATCCACACCATCCATGCTCCCCTCTTCTGAAGGTAGGGTGTTCTTTCTTCTCTGTGTTCTGTCTTGTCACGGGGCTCCACGGCAGGGTTACTGAGGCCTAGGGGTATCACAGGATTTTTGTCAACCTTCTTCTTTTTGTTTTTAAGACTTTATTTTCTATTTATCTATAAATATTTTATTTTTTATTTATTTTTAAAAAATATTTTATTTATTTATTCATGAGAGACCAGAGGGAGAGAGGCAGAGACATAGGCAGAGGGAGAAGCAGGCTCCATGCAGGGAGCCCGACGTGGGACTCGATCCGGGTCTCCAGGATCACACCCTGGGCTGAAGGCGGCGCTAAGCCACTGAGCCACTGGGGCTGTATAAAAATATTTTATATATAAATAAATATAATATGTATATATGTATATAATAAAGATGAAGATTAAGGTTTACCATTAAACTTTTACTTTGAGACTCACCACTTTTTCTCCAGAGCACAGGGGTGGGGGTGGATTTGAGGCTCACTTTTAAAGAAACATTTGCCTGTTTGGCCTTTTGCTGGGATGCTTTTCAGCCTCCCCTGAGGCAGGTCATCAGTGCAAGTTTACAGTTGTGTTTAAGTGAATTCCTAGCAACTCAGAAATATTTTAGGAGGCCAATTGAATTTTGGAAGCTTCTCTGTGGTTAATGCTATGCTTCTTTTGTTGAGGGTCAAAGTCATGTAGAGGAAAGCAGAAGACACTGTGGAGGTAGGTAGGTCCAGAATTAGACCAAAGGAGCTCAAGCCCTGATCCTGCCACTTACCGTGTGACCCTGGACAGGTTACTTAGCTTTGTTCTGCCTCAGTTTTGTCATCTATAAAATAGGGATGCTAACAGTATCTACGACATAAAATTGTGATGATTAGTTGAATGAAGCATAGAGCTGTGCCTTTAGTATTTCTGATGTGCAGCCAGCCGCTTTTTGCTTTGAGGGACAAGGAGGGGGGCAATGTGATTGGTGAATTTGCAATGGTGTAGGAGCGGTTACATTAGTGGCACTTTCAGATGGCCAAGCTGTGGGACACTGCTTTGCCTTGCAAATTAGCATAGTCCTAGAAGGTTGGAGACTATTTTTCTCTGGAGAAGTTTCAGGTGACTGCTGCCAACCGTTTTTATGGGGGATTTAAAGTGTTGCTTTGCCCAGAGTCAGGGGAATAGATAATCTGACCCTGATGTGTATGGTCTCTGTGAGATTCTGTGGCTCCCATTGTGCAGTGTGGAAGAGTTTGGAAAAGTAAGCTGTTAAAAAAGACAAGTTGCAAGAGGAAAAAAAATATGCCCCTTTGATTCTTGCACTCTGGGGGGTTCTGAGACCAAGGTACGGTGGCTCAGAGACTAATTGAATAATTGCTAGAAGCCCCCAGCTCCCCGTCGTCGGCAGAAGAGGCTCCAGGGGCAGAAGTTAACTGAGCTGCTCACGAAGGAAGGCTGGGTCTTCCCACTCTGGCCGCAGAGCCTTGGGCTGCTGCTCACTGCTTAGCCGGGAAGGCAGGAAGTGTCCTCATGAAGTTCATTGTCTCAAGCTGTTCTTCTTGTTGATAGGCAGGAAATGCTGTATGACTGCTGAAAGCCCAAGAGGCTGCACAAACCCAGTGTCACAGCAGTTTTTTGCCCCAGACTTAGTAGGTGGGACAGATGGAGTGCTCACTGTGGCCAGGCGAGATGGCACTCTGTGCAGGGGGCTTGCATCCCCATGTTCTTTGGCGATTTCTGGTGCTGGTGGATTTCATGGGGTGGACCAACCACCAAGAGAAGGGATGTCTTTTCTCCACACTTCAACCCTCCATTTTTGTGTAAAAATAATTGTCTGTTTTCAAAAGCTTATTAATATTAAAACTTTAGTGATTAAATAAAGTTGATTTTAGAAAAGAAAAAAAAATCCCCTTTCCACCAAAATAATTTTTGCACATTTCCTTCAGACATAGCCTTGTTGTGAATATAATTTTAAAGATTTGCAACTATTAGTCAACTATATATAGTTTGGTCTTCACTCAACATTGTGTCGTAAACATCATTAGTATTGCTATATGATTTCATAATTATTCTTTAGAGTTTTATGACAAATATTCCACTGAGTTACTAGACCATCATTTATTTAGTCATTTCCTATTAGTGAACATTTAGATCATTTTTGACTTTGGCTATGATGGTGACTGCTGCGAGAGCATCTTTGTATTAATAGTTGGTTTCTTCTATTAAATCCTTCCTCTGGGTAAAATACAGGTAATAGGCTTAGTGAGTTAATTGTTATGAACATTTTTTTATTCTCCTTACTACACCTTATTTTCCAAAAGGGTTGAACCAATTTGTAATGTTACCAGCTTTATACGATACTACCATTTTCTATTCAACTTTACTCACATTGCCTGTTGCCATTAAAACTTGTGTTATTAATTTTTATAGCTAAGACAGTACCCCACACCTGCTTCAATTGCATTTCTTGGATTATTACTGTCTTCCCTTTATCTGACCCTTTTGTCCAGGAACCCTTACCAATCCACCCACCCTGCTGGCCTTAATCTTCTATATATTCTATATGAATCTGTTTTCACTGATTCTTAAACCCGGGGAGGATCCCCCTGCCTGCCCCGGCTCCTGCCAGATTTGATCCTCTTCCAGGTTCTTCTAGTGTTCACCTTCTGTCGAGCCAACTCCTCCAGTTGTTTAAATTAAGGAATTACTGTTTCATGCTCTCTGGACAGCATTCCTCCCTCTCCTGATGGAAGGCACTGATTTAGACAATTAGTACAAGTGGGGAAGAGCATTTCCTCATACATTTGATGAGAATGTTTTCTCTTGGGGGAGTTGCCATATCCTTCCTTCATTTATTCATTCATTGTAAAAAATATTACTGAGTGCCTAAGATACTCTGGATAGTAGAGCTATGAAGGTGAAGTTATAGTCTCTGCCCTCATCCAACTCAAATTTTACTGGGGCACACACACCCACTATTAATAAGCAAGTGAGTGAATGAATAATATATCATGTGATAGGGACAAAATAATCAAATAGGTAAAGGGAGAGAATGCTGGGGAAATGTGGACAATGGTAACCTGCAGCTACCTTGTACCAGCTCTTGAAAACTGTGTGCATCCCTCCTCCCAGCCTTCGTTCAGTGACCTCATGTTTGCAGCTAGAAATTGGCCGTGGTGAAATTATTTATATCACACATGTAAAATGCTACAATTCAAGAGCAGCTGGTGTTAAGCTTTTATCAGCACACAGCTGGATATGGGGTGGCCACTTTGTGTGGATGATCTCAGTGAGCAGGTGGCATTTGACAAGGAGGATATGAGGGCAGGAGGCATCTGGGTTTTTCGGGGAAGAGCACTCTGGTTAGAAGGAACAGCCAGTGTGAAGTCCTTGGGGTTAGGTGTGGTTGGAATGTTTTAGAAACAGCAAGGAGCCAAGTGTAGCTATAGCATATTTGGAAGGAGTGAGGAGCAGAAGAAGGGTGACAAGTGATGGGGCCCAGGGGGAGACTGGTAGGAGACAAGATCAGATGTAGTCTTTGTAGGTTTTTGTAAATATTTTGGATTTTACTCCTATTTGAGATGGAAGTCATTGGAGGATTTTGAGCTGAGAAGTGACAAGTTCTGATTTATGTTTTAAAGGATTACTCTGGCTGCTGTGTTGAGTATGGAACTGTAGGAGGACAGAATTCGCATCATTAGCAGGCTATTGAAATAAGCCAGGAGAGAGTTGATGGTTGTTTTGATTGGTACTGGAAGTGAAGAATGGTTACATTTTGAATACACAGTGGAGGAATATTTGCTGATGGATCAGATATGCTGTGTGTGGGAAAGGAGCCAAGGATGACCCCTTGCTATTAAGGCCTTTTCTTATATTAACTTTATTTTTTTTTTCTTATATTAACTTTAAAAAGAATGTCTTAGTTTAGAAAGATTTGAGGCATGGCAACAGAGTCTATCACTTACCTCTTTGGCGTTTCTTTCTTTCTTTTACACAAATTTTATTCTGAGGAAAGATTTCTTTTTAACTCTGTTTGATTTTGAGCAGTCCAGTCCTAAGTAAGTCAATCAAGCACAACTGTGGGGAGAGTGCTAGAGGTTCACAAAAATCCATTCTCCTCCTTTCTCATACACAGCAGCAGGACTGACATTGGGCATGAGCACCAAGAAACATCTCTGGGACCAAGTGTGGGCCAAGGGGAGGGAGTGAAAGTATCAATTCCAGGTGATCCCCACACACAAGAGAAGACATCTTTCATCTTTTGAGCTCATAAGCTGAAACACAGATGTCAACATGCTGATGACTTGGCTTTGACCATGGAACCAAGAACCATGGAGTAATAGGATGGAGAAAACCGAGGTTTTGAGATGACCATGAAGAGCAGAGCTGCTGCCCCTCATTTGCCTCAAGACTGCTATGTGAGAGAGAAAACACAGTCTTTTTAAAGTCACAATTTACTGGAGGTATTTTCGGCATAGCAGCTTAAACTTTACCCTAATATAAGAGCCCATTCCAAAACAAATGAATCAATCAACAGAAAATCAGAAATTTGGAAGCAACATAGTTCAGGTGAGGAGTGAAGCCTGCAGGATCAGAACCTTTAGGTGAGTATAAAATGGAGGGAGACCAAGGGCAGAGGCCATCCAGGATCTGGGAATATCTACAGAAGGCTGGCCATGATTTTGGTGGCAATAGTGAGAACATTTTTATACTGGAAACAGTGAGGAGAAAGATACTGGGTGAAGGGGAGGATAGAATGCTGGCATTTCAATGCAAGAAGATTTTCCCATATGAGACCTGCGTGTACTGGAAGTGGGGGCTGAAGTCAATAGCGTAGAGGGGAAGTTGTTCTGTTGTGAAGAAGGCAAAACATGAGAAATCATCCTGGGAGAAGACGTCTTTGCAGTCACTGAGGAGGAGGGTAGGAATGATCCAGTAGGTCTTTTGAAAAATATATCTTTTATTGGTCATGCACTAACCTTGATCTATGCTAAGGGAGGGGGAAATAGACACCTAACAACCTTCCACATTAAAGTTAATGGGGAATCTCCTATAAAGTCTAAGGGCAGAATATGGCATGATGAATCTGTATGATTATTTCATGAAGCTTCCCAAAGATAAATAAGGCTCTTAAGAGACGTGTTTATTGGTGAACAATTTATATCAGTGTACGTAGCATCAGCTGGAATGTAATACACAATTGCTGAGGATAAGGCGGGAAACGATTACCAAGTTTGGCTCCAGCTGGCGCTGCCCCCGTGGGAATGCAGTAAATAACTGCCGAATCACAATGAAGATAAATTGGTGCACTGGGTGAACACTTCCAGAGAGCCCGCACGTACCTCTTTCCTCTCTTTAAGGAGCTGGTATTGCCTGGCCCTCGGGGGAAGCAGCAAGGCTTCCCTCGAAGACCAGTCTGGAGGCCAGGTCATCATCTTTGGCAGGAGGAAAGGAGCCATGCCCCACTTCTCCAGGGTCCTATCCAGGCACCTGTGCAAGCCTGTTTCACTGGAGGGACTGGGCTTCCATCTTCTCCATAGCCCTGTGGGTGCCCACAGCTGGAAAAGATCCGTCCACTTTTCTTCTCTCTGCATCTTCCATGTTCTGTCATTCCATAGGGACATTCCTATGGTTTTATTCTTCACCCCCCCCAAATATGTCTCTGTCTTCTGTGGTTTGGCTTTTACTCCCTGACTCTGCAGAGGCTGCTGTTGTTATCAATGCCCAGTGTGGTGGTCAATAAACATATGGGCTGGGAAGTGGGCCTGCTTGGGTAGATATCTTGGTCATGCCATGTGAGGACTTCAGTGTCAATAGATACCCAGAGAACAGAACACTCAAGGTTATGGATAGTTTCCAATGCATTCCCATGAGATGAAGGCTGGAAAAAGTGCCCAATTGATTTGGTGTTTTGGGAGGTAATCAATGACTTTAATTAACAATGGAAAACAGTTATCCAATGTTTCTGCATCTTAGACATCAAGCTAAACTTTGTATTTATGTTTTTCAGGTAATCTTTAAAACACCTCTTCAATTAATAATACCTAACATTTATTGAGTGATTAACATGTGTCATGGGTCAGCTAACTCAATCCTCAGCTCTTTATGTCTACTTATCTCACTGTGAACTCCATGAGGGCAGAAATTGGCTCTAGTTTTTTCCTTATATTCCGACATGCTGGAACACTATAGGTATATTACAGGTACCCAGTAAATTCTTTTTCAAAAGAATGGGTACATGGAAAAATGGATTGGGATCCAGCTGAGATTAGGTCCTAAGAGGCAATGGGTTTTTCCACCCTCATTATTTGGGTGCGTGTGCAGGGGTCTGTCTTCTTAGGTGAAAGTTTCTAGAAGAATTAAAAAAGACTATGAGATACAAGATACAGAAAATGGGGTGAAAAATGAATGTTAGCCTCTACCTGGTTAGGATTCTTCAAGGTAACCTGAATTGAAGAGGGTGGGGCAGGAGCAAGGACCATTTTGGGGAAGCCAGAAGTAGATACTATTAGGACTTATGTTAAACCAGTTGTGGTATATTATTTGTCACAACAATTATTCCTCAACCATGCCTCTTTGCAATACGACTTTGCCGGTCTTCCCTTCAGGAGGTGAAGTCTCTCTACTTCTTGAATCTGAGTTGGCCTTCTGACTTACTTTAGCCAATAGAAATTGGCAGAAGTGACACCCTTCCAGTTCTGAGCCTATGACTCAAAAGGCTTTTTTCTCTTGAAAACCTGTACAGTCATGTGAATGAGCCCCAGGCTAGCCTGCTGGATGAAGACAGACCAAGTGGACCAGAGGAGCTAAGTCAGCCCAGCTGTCGGGGCAGGCCTCAGAGACATGAGAGACCAGGAAATGTCAACAAAGCCAACCAACAGCTGACCCATGTCTGCCTTCAGGTGCATGAGGCAGCTAAGCCAAGAACAGAAGGACCACCTGCTGAGCCCAGTCCCAGTTGCCAGGACACAGTATCATGAACTGGATTAATGGTATGGTTTTAGGCCACTTAGTTTGGGGTTGTTTGTTATACAGGTATAGATAACTAATACATCATTTAACAAAATTTGGGTGGAGGGTGGGAATCTGAGTATCAGAGAAAGCAGTGTGTGTCCCTTACTCCACACTCAACTTTCACTGCAAACAAATGCCATTATTTTTTTACACTTAACTTGCCCAGGTGTTGCTGGAAAGATTTTTTTTTCTTCTTTTTTAAAGATTTATTTATGAGAGAGAGAGAGAGAGAGAGAGAGTACACATGGAGGGAGGGGCAGAGGGAAAGAATTTCCAGCAGACTCCACACTGAGCATGGAACAAAATGAAGGGCTCAGTCCCACAATGCACAAGATCATGACCTGAGCTGAAACCAAGAGTCGGCACTCAGCTGACTGAGCCACTCAGGCACCCCATAGGGGAATATATCTGGCTAATGTCTAGTCAGTGGCAGAGCCAATAAATCAGTTCATCTACATCCTGTCTGCAAAGGCTTAGTTCCGGAGCCCCCTGCATCTTTGGACATTAGCCCCAAGGAAAGCCAGCATCCATGGCTACAGTGCCCACAAACGACATTTGTCAGTTCCTGCTGCTAGCTCCCTGGAGGTGTGCAGTGATGGGTGGGCACCAGAAGGTAAAGACTGTGGCACTGACTGACTATGGGACTTAAAGTCCTAGAGCCTGTTTCTTCATCAGTAAAATAGGGACAGTCCCGCTTGCCTCCTAGGGATTACTAGTAGGATGAAATGAAATAGTACATGTGTGGAGCCTATCTCATTATAGGATTGGGGTGAGTAGTGAGGGAAATCATGCAAGGGTGGGACCTAGCATAACTGACCTTGGGAAAGATGTCTTCCCCCACATGAATGAGGAGATAATCCTGGTGCGCCCTTGCCAGCCATAAGCCTAATGTACAATGATCTCTGAGCCATTGGAGGAGGCCCGGGGCAGGGGAGACTTCCCCTTTGCCTCAGAAATCATGTGCCTTGCCGTGGAGCCCTCCTTTAAAGACTTAGCTGACGCCCCGATCAGGACGGGGCTGTACTCTTGGCAAAACTTCTCTGTTCTTTGTGCTAGCAATGTAGTGTTTAGTGAATTTCTTCCTGTTTTTGAGCCCAGAAGTGATTGTGTTGGTGGCCAGGGCACGTGTTTTCCTCACAAGAGAACATGGGAGTGGGAATGGTTTGCTCATTTGCAGCCAGTTCCCTCCTGCCCCCCTCAGTCTGCACCTCCACCCGTCAGCAATGCTCCAATTCCTATGGGTCAGCAGGCTGGGCCCAGGGGTGTAGATTTATGTCTATCAGAAGTTTGATTGAGGGCTAGCAAGAGTCATTTGAGATGTGATGACAATCACAGGGCCAGACCCTACAGTTGTGGCTGCTGTTTCTTTTCACAGACTTTTCTCAGGAGCCTTCTGTCTTAAGCAGTTGCCAATACTTGCTAAAAAGCTTCATATTTCCCCATAGCCCTAGGAAACTTTTTTTTAAAAGGATTTTACTTATTTATTCATGAGAGACACAGAGAGGGAGAGAGGCACAGACACAGGCAGAGGGAGAAGGAGGCTCCATGCAGGGAGCCTGATATGGGACTTGATCCCAGGTCTTCAGGATCACATAGCCCTAGGACACTCTAAAGGAGAAAACATTCAGGCTTTGGGTCATCTACTTTTTTTTGTCACCCCTTCACATTCCATATTCTTCCAGAATTTTTGTACACACACACAGGCCCACACTGATATACATGCATACATACATATATGTATGTAGTTCTCCAAATATATGTGTGGGTATACATATGACAAGACAATACATGTATGCAAATGCATACATACATGTATATATGTAAAATGGATTGGACTGATTAGTGGCGTCTTGTTTTCACTTAATATATCAAAACATCTTTTCTGATCAGTAAACCTTTAGTAAAAGATGACAACCTGGTGCCATGGAGGGGAAGTCTTGCTTGACATCATCTTTTTCTTTTTTTAAAGATTCTATTAACTTATTCATGAGAGGCACAGAAAGAGAGAGGCAGAGACATAGGCAGAGGGAGAAGCAGGCTCCATGCAGGGAGCCTGATGTGGGACTCAATTCCTGGATTCCAGGATCATGCCCTGAGCCGAAGGCAGACGCTCAACTGCTAAGCCACCCAGGAGTCCCTACAGTATCTTTTCAAGAACTGAATTTGAATGTCTTAGGAAGGGGCATGTCTCCTTCGGTCCCTGACTGGCCCTGAGGGTGTTTGAGATGGCCATCTCAAGTTTGATATCCTTATTGATGATTATTAGTATCCTACCATATCAATCGTTATTTCTCAGTAGTAACTGGCATTTGGGATCAGGCAATTCCCTGTTTTCCTGGACCATTTTGTATACTGCAGGACACTTAGCATCTCTGACTTCTACTGACTCATGCCAGGAGTGTCCCTAGGTCAGTGTGACAACCCAAACTGACGCTGTGCATGGCCAAACAGTACCATCTATTACTATGGATTGTCCTTCATAAATATGTCTGAGTATAAAGATCATGCATTGTAGTTTATCTGGGGGCAGTCCCAGGCACTCTTGTAGTCCAGATGTACTTATTAATAGTACTGCTTTCCTCTCTGAAATGTCCTTGTTTGGGTGATAAACCATTTGGTCACTCTAGGATTGTATTTTGGAACTGGTTAGATTTGTCAGAGTTCTGGACAGGAGATGTTAGACATGCTACATGTGTTCAGTAGGTCTTCCCAGAATTAACCCATTTGTCTGATGGTGGATGGCTTCCACTGGGCAGTGCCATGGACATATTCTACTCCCTGCTCCAGGGCTCAACATCAGGGCATTCAGTGACAAGGGCACATTAAAAAAAAAAAAAAAAAAGAGTGAATAGATAATTGGCTTAAAGCCAGAACTAGATTGGAGAAACAGGATGTCTGGTGATCCCTTGAATTCAAGAAGACCCGGAACTTGCAAGGAGGGACAACTTCTTTTATCCACCCTCTGTGAAACCCCAAACAATGAGACAGGCTGTGAATATGTTATTAATGTTTATGTTATGCACTGTGAGGATATCTGTGCTTTACAAGTAAAGATTAATAATTTCTCACTGAAATAACTTTTGCCTCTGTAGGGGTAAAACCACTCCTGTTGAGAAGGCATGGCCTAGAGAGTTCAGCTCAGGACTGACGTTTTATAGACTAAATCCAGAGAAAGGAAAGGGAGTAGGACCTCAGTGTGTCAAGGGCTTCAGGGCCCTCTCACCCTCTCCACCTTGGAAACTGGCATTTTCCCTGAGCCCATCCACAGGTGGAAGGTCAGCTTTGTTTGCAACCCCCAGCCATGGGTAATAGAGATCACTCAGGCCAGAGCCAGAACTCAGGGTTCCCAAGTCTTGGGCTAGAGCTCACCACTTTAGTCTCTTCTGTCTGGATTTCTTCCTAAGATGCTTAAACCTCCATTCCCATTTACATCTCAAAGATGGAATAGGTTTGTTTGGAAGGACCAAATGTCTCAGAGAGAAGGCTCCCAGAAGCTTCAGGATGTGTGTTCAATAGTCACGTACAAGGCAAACATGGTGGAGTGAGACTCTTTCTATGGGCTGGTTGGAGAGATAGATTCCATCGTATTTGACTTTAGAAACTTTGTAATTGACCTCCTCATGAGAGGACACATGCTTCACTCACGCTGGGCTCCAGAAAGATTTTCCCCAGGAGTCACGCCTGGGAGCAGCTGGTTATCTGGGATATGGAAGAGGATTCACCCCAAACCTCCTGAATGCAAAGGAGCTGGGTTCTCAACATGGAAGATAGCTGGAGCTGACCTGGCTGCAGACCCCTGCTTCTGCCTAATGCTGTTTCCAGCTGGATCCTTAAGCATTTAAAGCCAGCCCCATGCAGGAAATGTGTCTTGTGTTGAAAGCTGAGGTTCTTGCTATTGTTCATTCTTATTTATGGCCTTTTATGGGATTGGTGCTCCTTTAAAGAGACCTGTCAGCTATTCCTTGTGGGCAGCTCTGTTTATTGACACACAATATGCTCTGTGTTAGTTATGCATGAATCATCGGCATTACTACAATCTGGAAGACCACAAAATTTTATAAGAGGTGGTGCCTTTCCTTCTATCAGGTTTCTCAAATGTCCCCTTAGAACTTGCTCATCTGACCTCACTTTGGATTCATGCTTTTCACTAGGAATGGTGTATTGCTACTGGATTTTAAAATTAAAACTATTCTGAATATATGTGGTAAGAAATATTTTAGGGACCATTTCCATGTTAGTATCAATAGTAATCTACATAATATTATTTATTGGTTTCTATGGGCCAGATCTATGCTGAGCACTTCCATGAACAAACTCATTTAATCCTCATAGCTATATTGTGATATATGAATTCCCTCCATGATAAAACCGAGGCTCAAAGAAGTGAAGTAACTTGATCATGAGTACACAGCTGCTGAATGCCAGAGTATTATACTGGCTCAGAGAACTCAGAGGAAGAGTGCCCCATTTACCTGTTCTTTCTGAGATAGAAAGAACTTTTAGCATGTCTGCTTACCAGGAATGCAGCAGGAGGTCACAAAGTCAGATCTGGATGTGAGTAGCAGCACCTACCCTGCCTATATTAAGTATATAAAGATTGAATCTACAATCTGCATGACTAAGGTCTTTATAATTGTAGGTTGTGATGGCTTTTATAAAAGATGGCCTAACATATATACATACCTCTCCCTACATGTCTATATACAACACACACATACATACACATGCACACATGCAGTGTTGATAGGCTTATATCGGGTTGCTCACAGTTGGACGAGCTGTTTTTGGGATTAGGATTTCTGGATTGGAAGAGGCCTAGGAGATCACCACATTTACAAATGAGGACAACAAAGTTTGGTGAGAGATTTCTTTGTTACTTTCCCCAGGGCCAGCAAAATGACAGTGAGGGTAGGCAGAAACCAAAAGAGTTGTAACATGTAAATGTGATGTTAGAAACTTGGATCATCTGCGAGAGGAAGACAGTCCAGATTGGGAGAGGAGCATACTGGAACCAGAGAGATAATCATAATGGTGGGAGGAGTGGGAAGGGACTGTTCAGGGGGCTGCACAGTGCTATCTGAAAGGCAGGGTATTCAGAAAGCTTTACACCTGAGTTGACCTGATGCCATTTCTTCTTCGTGTGTCCTCATTTTTCTTTCCATAGGCAATGTATAGTGCTCCATGGCTGCATATCTATGGGTAATTTGGTTTCGCTGTGTTCAGGGAGGCTGGCTTAAGAGTATACACTTGACATCTTGCCAGGACGCTGAATTTTGAAGTGTATTAGAAGGTATCTCCAAGGGGAAGTCAACTTTCAAGACTAAAAGTGGCCTGCACTGAGTCCACCAAGTCTCAGGTAAGATGAGAGTAAAGGGTTTGATTCTCAAAGGAGGTCAGGGCCATTTGGTCTTTATAGAGATGACTTCAGGAGCCAAATTCTATACTAATCTCACCCACAATCCTCCCGCACTCCACATCGTCTACCCATTCTTCCCTCAGATGCTGAGTTGACCTCATACTCATCTTTCTCCATCTTCCTGCAAATGCCTGGTTCCAGTCCAAACTAGATGAAAGAGTACTAACAAATAATCCAAGTCCACAGCTGACAAAACAACCCACAGCACACGTCCTGTGCCCAGATGGGGACTGGGGTCAACTGTGTCATCTGTCTTTATGAAAGAGAGCATGTCATTATGCTAATTACAGTGTACTGGGCTTTACTGGGAACCAAAAATAGAGATATGTGGCTTCTAGGGACAGGCACCAACATTCCTTTGGCTTCCTTTGCTATGTGATTTTTGAAAGAAATCTTTGCCATGATTAGAAAAGGTGGGGAGGGGGCTTCCAGAAGATATGCTGCCTTAGGCATTTTGGGAAGGGCAGGTGCATATGACCTATGCCACTGTCACATTTTGCCCTCTTCATGATGCTGTTCCCTGTGGTCATGTGTGATTGCAAAAGAAATAAAACAGGCAACCCCACTCTGTCTTCTACTCCAGCCTTTCGATTTCCAGGCTCTTTACATCTCTTAATGAGGAGTTGCACGCCACAACCCAGCTTGGGTGGGCCCCAGAGACGTTTTCCCTGGAGAAGAAATTGGAGAGAGTTTCATGCTGACTCTGCAACAGGATGAGAGAAGGAATTAGCATTTATTGAGCTCCCGCTGTGTGCTCTTCTGCGCCAGATGCTTTTGCTGAACACCGCAAAATCTCTGGAAGGTAAATGAAGAATTGAAAGCTCTGGATAAAGAAGCCAAGGGTGGAGCTGGATTCTGGGGCCAAGTCTGTTCACTCCAAGCTCAAGTTTTTCCTGTGTATATCCACTGCAGAAAGAACAGACTTCTTAGTGGCTTAGCTGCCTGTGTGATATCTCTTGGGAGATACAGTGGAAGTGCAATGGGACAGGACAGGAAACATTCTTACTATTTCTGTTCTTAGGTAGGCATAATCAACTGATGTTCACAAACTCAAATGCCTTTGGTGGCTTGGTGAGATGTGTAAATGTGAGTGAAGTATGGTGAATAGGGAGTTGGGGGGACAGATCTATAATGGAACCAGGGCACAGACGTCCCATCAGAAGACATCAGCATTCACATTTTTAAAGACATTGTTGGCCAAACCAAACATGTCTGTGAACCAATCAGGACCAAGGACTGCCATTTCAGGACTGCTAATTCAGATGCCCCTCTAAGAGTCAAAGGCATTGTGTAATGTTTGATTTCTTCATTTTTTTAAAGGAGAATAAATTTGTTACCTACACAAATTAAAAACTATATATGCATGCATGCAGAAATACACATGTATATGTGTGTATTATATATTTATATATATCTTGAGTGGAAGGAATATGATGAGTGTTACATTATTATTTGTACTTTCTCTTCAAATTCCTTTTACATATTAAAAGAAAATATAGCATGTGAGAACTAAAAGCCTTAGTGCTTTAATCTAACTTACTCATTTTATAGATTAAAAGAACTGAGGTCCAGAGAGAAAAAATCTTCTCAGTTTCACATAGCTGCTGGGAGAGCCAGACCTGGGCCCCTGAGTCCTTGTCCATCATCCCTTTCACTACAGGCTCATCCATGCAGAAGTGTGTATGCTAGACAGGAGTCAAAACAACATGAATGGATATACTTGCAGCAATGTTTTACACTGCTTTAAGGTCAAGTCTAGGCAGTGTGACTATGTCCAGTTGGCAGAGGAGGACCAACAGAATTTGCTTTGAGGCCTCCTGGCTAAGTGCACTGTATGAGGGAGTAAAGATGTGAGCCTGGTGTTCTAACACAAACCCACTTGGCTTGGGTTATTTATCTGCTATGAGAGTCTAAGTGGAGCTACCCTAAGGAGGATGTCCTTGGTCTGAGAACGGAGCAATGGAGTCTTTTCTCTGAACGGAGCAAGAGGTTCTGAGTGGACAAGTGAAGGGGGAATTTTCTTTAAACGAAATTTAAAACCCCACACCCACTGGGCTGAAATTTGTTCTGACTCTAGATGAAAGGTGCTTTGAATTCCTTGGGAAAAGAATCAGAATATTAGAGCTGGAAAGAACTATGAAGAATAACCAGTCAAATTCCTCATTACCAATAGGTAAAGGTGCAAGAAAGGAAGGCATGATCATCCTTAGAGTGTGTGAGTTCTGGGAAAATAGTTTATGCAGGGTCCCTGTCTATATAAAAAATTTGAAACAATAATAAGAAATTATAATTTTAGAATAATACAATACATATTATAATAATAATAAAATTATAATTAGGAAATAAAATCATTTTCTAATAAGGATATTATAAAATTCATGGACCCATATAAGGCATAGTAATTTATCAGTGAAGATTTGGAATAATGAGTATAGAAGAGGCACATGTGTATTTGTTTGTTGTCCTGTCAGTGCATGTGAATATTCTTTGTGGACTCCAGGCATTGTGTCTTCCTTTTTTGGTTCATGAACCATCTCTTCACGTTCTTTATTGTGAAATACGCCTGGGTAATTTAGTATCTCCTACTATGAGAAAAATATAGCAACACTCATAGTGCTATGTCTCCTTGGAACCTCTTTGCATTGAAACAAAATAGATCTTCTTGTTTCTGTGGTTCCTTAATGCCATCTATTTAATGCTGGTCTTATCATTACTCATGGCATTGCATCATGTTCTGTGCTACTTGTGAATAATGGCTTCCAGTGACTCTCTCAGAGATTGTGACTGTGCTTCATTGATGATGATCACTGTATCAGTCAGGGTCAAAGAAAAAGAATCAGTAGGATATGTATACATTAAGAAATTTATCAGTTATGCAATTGTGAGAGCTGGATAAGCAAGTATGAACTCCATCGGGAAGACTGTTGGGAAGGTGGGCTGGAACTTGTAGGCATGAGCCAACACTCCTATTCACAGGCAGAATTTCTTCTTCAGGAAAGCCTCAGTTCTGCACTTAAAGCCTTTCAACCGATTGGATGAGGCCCATTTGGATCTCAGGATAATCTTCACATGAAGTGAATTTATTAGAGATGTTTATCATATCTATTTAGATTAATATTTACTTGAAGATGTGGGACTGTTGCCATGTCAAGATGGCACATAAAACTGACCATCACAATTATAAATGCAAATTTTACTTAGAATATTCTGGAAAATATGAATGATACCTCATTTTCTGATCATGCTAAATTTACTGTCTAGAATTTTAATGTTTTTTTTTAATTTTTATTTATTTATGATAGTCACAGAGAGAGAGAGAGAGAGGCAGAGACATAGGCAGAAGGAGAAGCAGACTCCATGCACCGAGAGCCCGACGTGGGATTCGATCCCGGGTCTCCAGGATCACGCCCCAGGCCAAAGGCAGGCGCTAAACCGCTGCGCCACCTGGGGTTCCCCTGTTTAGAATTTTATAGCATAAATGTAGAAGAACATGTCCTCCAACTATATCTTCTACTGAATTCTCTAGGCTGTAATCACTGCATTTCTAAACTGTTATCACTCTCAATGTTGATTGTACCCCTGCTTTCCACACTAGCAGGTAGGCCAAGGCTCATTCATGGAGCTATTAGCACAAAGTATAGTCATCTGTTCTCCAGTATCAATTAACACTGACCTGAAAAGACACAATGTCACTACATTGATTGATGGGAAGAAAGGACATTGATCCAATACACCTATTGGTTTTGTGGAGTAACAGCTTGAAACTCTTGGAAGAGATAGGTGCAGCCAACTGTAGAGGGAGCAGAGCCTGCGGTAGGTAAGGGGCAACTGTCCTATGTACCCATGGCAGAGGGTTCACAAAGTAAAATATCTCTGCTACCCTCAGGAACTATAGACTAGACATGGCACTGTGGTCAGAACACAACTGAGTTAGAGCCCAGGGGCACATGCACAGGGCCCAGAGCCAAGAGTTGATGGTGAGCTATTGTAAGCCCAGAGCCCTGACCTCATCTTGTGTCTGATGGGTTGAGAATCACCTCAAATCAGCATATCAGCACCATTCTGGCAGCCCAATCTCATGCAATGCCTCAATAGAAATACCACGTCAGCCAGCAGGGGCAGTCTGCTTATCAGGTCACCCTAGGACAACCTCATATACATGAGTCCTGATGTCCCTCAGGGCATTAAGTCAACACTATCCATGGGATAGGTCAGAGGGCATTTTGACAGGAGAAATGGGGATGAGGCCCACATGGATCCCAATCTGTGCTTAGGACACCTTGCTGAAATAGTAGTGTTGGCCCTGGCTGGTTCCAAGTACATAAGTGTTCTTAGGAATGCTTTGAGAAAGATATTCCAAAGCAAGGGGAGCAGAGTGGGGTGCCAAGGCATAGGGATTGGAGTAGGGACTCCACTTGCTTGCCCAGATCTGAGAGTGGTGTCCGAGGAAGAAAATTGTTTAGGATCACACAGCTGGTTGCTGGCAAACCTGTGGTGTCGGTGAGGTGTGACCAAGAAAGTTGCTACTAGTAATTATTAAGGAACTGAAGCTTATAAATGCTTCACTAAAAAAGTAGGACAGATGTAATCCCTATGAAATCCCCACTGTTACTTGTATTGGTATGCTTTCTTGAGACTCAGAAAATGAGGGCTAGCCCAATGGGAATGTAATCCGGCTATATCTATGAGGGTTTTCTAGAGCTAGGTAAGGAAGGAGTGGCCCATTGGGTATACTGGCCTAGAATGTCAGTCTACAGACGGTGCTAAGACACTAAACCATCACTAAAGTGTAACATAATGGAGAAAGCTGCAGTTTCCAGAGTTCCTGCAGGGCCAACAGTCCATATGTGCTCCAGGGATGGAGGTGTAGAAGTGGTGAAGAGTTCAAGGGGCAAGCAAAACAAATACACACAAAATCCAGAAAACATCAAGGTTGTTGAGAATATAGAGCACCTGATATTCTCAAACACTGCTGATGGGAGTATGACTTGGCACAATCTTCTTTTCTCTGCCTCTTGAGAAGGTGCCTTTTTGAGAGTCAGAGAGAATAAGGACCAAGGGAACATGAGTTACCTGGATATCTGTCTTCATAGTCTAACAAGAGAAACTTGCAGAAACATCCATTTCATTTGTTTTCTGTGTTGCTCATCTTTATAGCACCAATTTCTCTCATATTTTAGGCATTGTCATATTATAAAACAGTGATGGGAGACCCCTTCCTGTGGTGTTCCACACAGATCCATGCCCATTCTGTTATGCTAATCTGATTATGCTATAGCCCTAAGACCTTCTGCATCTCTAGTCTAGGATTAGATGTAGTTTCCTGTGCCTGGTGTCCAAGGCCACATATGGCCTGTTCTGGCTCTTTTTCCAGCTACATTTACCATTGTTGCTAGGTGATGGACTTCATGTGGAAAGCAGGAGTATACTAGACACCTGGTGCTATAAAGATGAGCATGATAAAGTGTCAGTCCAGGTGGTGGACTAATAAGCAAACTGACAACTCTATGTGCAGGGTATCAGAGAAGAAGCAGGACTATTTAAGTGCTCAAGGGGAGGGAGAGCTAGTGGTAGAAATTTAAAACATTGACTATGAACAGAGAGAATGGAGAGACCTGATCTTGGAGTCTTACAGAGCCTGGGGCTTAGGGTTACTAGCTGAATGCCACTTTCTGAGTCTTGTTCTCTATTTTTTTCAAATGAGGAAATGTATTCTTGTTCTATTCCCTTCACAGAACGATTTTGTAGGATTTAGATGACAAGCAATAAGCATTCTAGAAATGGAAAGCATAATTGAGGGTAGGGAGCTGGCAGGCTCTGCCTTTAGGAAATCTGACCTAAGAAGGTAGAAATCCAGTTCCATTTGTGCATAGAATCACATGACTCTAGTTAGGCTCTGCTACCCTGTTATGCAAAATCACCATAGAGGTGGAGATAATACTAGTGGGTGCATAGTTTTAGCCCTTGACACCCAGAATGCAACAGATGATTTAAGGGGTAAACAGCGTGGCCCATCTGCAGAGGTTGGCTGGCATCCTGTTTTGTTTGTGGTTCCCCTGTAACCTCAGGATGAAGGGCCACTGCAACAATCAGAGCCAGTATTGATTGTGTTTGTATTTAAACACTTAGAGACTAAGGAATTGACTGCTGGATGATTCCTGATGCTTTATGACAGGTGTGGCTCAGGGACCACTCCTTCAAGGCTGGGAGCATCATCTACTGCTGTAAAACAGCTCAATCATTTCTCATCCCTGGCATCCTCACTGCTCTACTGGCTCCTCTCTCTCTCCTCTCTTACACACTAGTGCTGCCAGGAATGGCTCTCAATACCGTGAGCCTTAGGCTGCCAGAGTCAGAGTTAAGAATAGCCCCGACATTTATGGGATGTCTTTTAGAGTACTAGCATGGTTATCTCATTACCAACTTTTCAAAATAGATGTTATTGGTCCCATCTTACAGATGAATATGCTGAAGCTGAGGGTAACCACGTGGGGGACCCAAGTCAGCCTCACTTCACTCCCTACAGAATGGGCTAGAAGGAGAGGGGGAAGGGGATAGAAAATAGAACTGCTCTTGGAGTGGAATAAATTAGAGGCTGGGAACAATGTTTCAGGGGTCCACAAGGCCATACTTGAGATGACTCAAGATGCAATAAGTGGGAAGAAGGGGTAAGAAGAGAGTAGGTAGTTTTGTCCTAAGCTGCTTTAAAACAAAGGCCCTGGAGAACAGACATAAAAGAGTCTGCATACATCTACCTCATCTATACACATATCACCTGTAGGTTACTATGTGGAATTCTTTGATTTCCTTGGGGATGGCAGAACTGGATATGTCTCTAAAAAGGTCCTGGACATATTCAAGATACTTCAGAAAAAGAGCTGAGTAGCCTGGATCTCAGCAAGTCAGGAAGAGGGTCCAGAGTTCTGGGTCTCTGGTCCAGGGCCACTTATACCTGTCCCTTCAATCCCTGTCACACACTTAGTCCCTCTTGGGCATTCTAGCAGTTGGGTTCTACTCTCTTTTAGTCTGAAGATGATCAGATAGTCCCAGGCTCATGTGTTAAGGAGCCTTTGTGGGTAGGGGCTGGCAGGGCTCACCGACCGTGGGGAAGAAAAAGAGTGGGAGCATCCCCAAAGGGATTTGGACAGGCTTTCAACAATTCTGCTGTGTGGTAAGCATGAGCTTACACAGGATTCCACCTCATTTTGTTGGCTTAGATTAAGCCAAATTCACAAGCACTGGATACGTGACCCTAGGCTATAATGGCCAAGATGGACAAGACATGCTCACCAGTAACCATCGGGCACTGCAGAACAGCATAAAAAACTCAGAAAAAGATCCTAACAAAGGACTGAGGGAATCTGAGGGAAGAAATGGATCAACATAACAATTGCTCCTTCAGTAATTCAGCAGACATTGGCCAAATCTTACCCTTCTCTAGTTGCTGAGGAAATCAATATAAAACACACATCCTTGTCATCAGGGAATCACAATGTATGCTTACAAAGACACAGACCATTATCAAGGAGTTAGAAAAATTTGAGAATAGATGCATGCCCAGGGGACTCTAATACCTAATCCATATGAGGAAGAGGAGGCTCCTTGGAGGGTGTGACCTTTGAATTAAGTCTTGATGGACCAAGAATGAGTAGACCCTAGTGCTTGGCATGTCCTGCGAGCTACAAGCAATGAGACATGGTGTGTCTGTACAGTGGGTGTTTACGTGTTGGGGACAGAGGCTGGGTGGGGAAAGGAGATGCAACTGAGAAGCGATCAGAATGTAGCATAGATGTATCGCGTCCCCTAGTGCTTTGAAGACTCGGAGGAGCCAGTGAAGGAAAAGGTGGTGGATTCCACATGCATTCCAGTAGTGTTGCTCTGACTAGAATGGAGCCTGGGCTAGGGGAAGGCGTCCCAGTAATGCAGGCAAGAAGCCATGAGGGCCTCATGAGTCATGGCTTGCACTGGCCTCAGATTTAGAAATATAGGACTGCAGGTGACTCGAGGAGGCACTCATAGGGAGAGGCCTTGTGAGCTTCAGGCCGTGGCTTGATTCCATTGCAATGTGGTCGTATCAGTCATAGTTCTTAGCTATAGGCTTCAGAAGCCAACCTTTGCTGATTGAGGCAGAAGAGAATCTGATGAAAAGGACACCAGGTGCCTAGAGAATTAATACTGAGACAAATGACCGAGCTGGAGAATAACAGCCTGGAGCAACACTCACCGTCACATGGCAGAAGGAATCTGGAGATGCTTCTACTCCTTGTGGCCATTGAACCCTCAGTGGCATTGCTACCACTCCCGTGCTGCAAACTTGAACCTACAGCAGAGGAAGAGAAAGAAGTCCACCATCCTTGCTTCCAGCTTCTGGGTCAAAGCCCAGCATGGGCACAGGGTTGGCGGGTCCTGGAGATGGGCTATGCCCTGGCTGCAGAGACTGCTGCAATTTCTGTCGTTGCCAGCATCTACAATGGCAGGTTGCCATTGAAGGCCATGAAGGCTCATAAAGTGGGGAGTTTTCCAAATACAACAGGGGTTCAGGTAATTGGACAACCAAATAAAATGATCAATATTCACAGTTGGAGCCTTAGCTGAAAATTGAGAAGCTGTGGGCAGGGTCAGGGTGCTGATGGTAATAATGTTCTCTAGTGGGTTTTACTCTATGTGCTAAGTGGTGTAAATGCAGAATTTCATTTAATCCTCCTGACAGATCCCCTGGCAATTACTAATATTGTACCTATTTTACAAAAAAGGCAAATGTATCATAGATATGTCCTAGGTACGTTAGTAGGTGGCCAAGCTGAGATTCTAGCTTAGGCAGCCTGTCTTCAGAAACCATGGTCACACTTCCATGAGTGAGGCTGGGAGGTGAGGAACTCTAGGTATGTTTGTCTAAGTTACAGCCTTGTAACAAGCTATCTCTAAGCCTTACCATTCATGAGGACAAATTATACCACATTAATTCTTCATAGGAACTCTAGTTTTTTGCAAGCCCCATCTCAAGGTGATTCTGGGAGTCTCCAAGAACAGCTTATGGGGGCTTCTGAATCAGAGCAGGTTATTGGTGGCCACTGTGTTGTCATTATCCCCTGCCCAGCCCGGGCTTTCTATTGGGGCTGCTGGCCATGCTGAGAAACGTCAGCTCTCCTAGCTAGGCTGCTGGTGGGCAGCCACTCTCCTGCAGCCCTTCTTGGCAGCACCAAGGGTCCTGCCCACTCTTCTCTCATCTCCAGACTGAGCCGCCTGATGCTACATGGCCCTGGAATCTGCCACAACTGCCCAACAAGTCAGAAACCCTCTGAGACTGCCAGCCCTCACCCAGGCAAAGTCTTCAGGAGCAGGTCTCTGCAGCTTATTACAGACACTGAGGTTCTCAGCCCTTGGGGTGCCTGACTCCCCAGAGGGCAGAAGAGGATAGTTCCTTTTGACTGCAATCTGTGATGGGGCAAGTTTGGCAAGGCTACTCGGGCCCCCAGGAGCCTCAGATTTCAGGAGGAGGCAAGTTGAGTTGCTCCTACAAGCCACACACATTCTGCCTCGGGGTCCGGATAGATGTCTGCACAGTGATGTCAGGACACCCTCAGTCCCAGGGGCACAAACCACACTGACGATTCCACCTTTCCTTTTTAATATTTGGCTCAAACCATTCTTCTGCCCCAGCCTCACATTCATTAACCTACTTGGTCAACAGCAAATATTCATTGTGGACCAATTACCTATAAAATAAAAAAAAATCTATATAATAATAGTATCTGTCTGTCTTGGTTTGGGTCTCTGACAAAGTTGAGACTAGGACTTGGGTAGAGTTTGTACATTTGGAAAGTGACCCCAGGAAACAGAAGTGAGAGAGTAGGTAGATGAGCAGGGAAGGAGGGAAGCACCAGAGTCAGGATGCCTTATCATGGTCAATGCTCCTACAGTGGGAGCCCCATTGCACTGGGGCTTCCAAAAAGTGTGCAGGGTTCCCCAGGATTGTCCTTGTGAAGGAGGAGCAGGAACATTTATTCATAACTAACAGCTCTGCTTGATGGAGAGCTGCCTCGAGTGGGGTCCCAGCACCAGGTGTTACCCACCTTGCCTTTCAGAGGACTGAGCTGGCTTCTGCAGTTTCAGTGATTTTGTGAGTCATGAGGCAGGCCATAGGTACATACCTGGGGACCCTGTCCTAGGAGGGAGCTCCCCATTGAAGCTGAATTAAAATCGAGGATTAGATGAGGTATCGTGATGTGGGACCCAAAGCATAAGCTACACTTTCCCATGAGGTTGTTATGATTGAGTTAATTTGTGAAATGCCTAGAATAAAACCTGGTCCTGTAAGGTTATCTATGTGTTTATTATTATTATTTGTGACAACTGCAATGTGCCTAGCGCTTCTCTGGGCCCTGTGGGTATGTCCTCATGGGACCTACCTCCAATCCACAAAACATGTTTATGTGTCAGAACTCTGATTACTGATACTGTACAAGTCCTTTTGCCATGAGGTTCTTGGGCCCCATGTAAATGGGTTGTTTGGGGATAGGCAGGTGACATGGTCCTGCCTGCCTGTTAACCTAGTCTGTATCTCTGTTCCACTGTGGGCCCTGCTACTCAGGATCCAAACAAAGGTTTGAGAGCTAAGGTTTGAGTCCTAGATGTGAAACAATCAAACCCGAGTTGTCCACCTTCTGAATTATACCCTGCTGGGAAGAGAAGACTGCTGGAGACCAAAGTCACTTAACTTTTTAATAATTGATGGATAAGAGATTGCAGCATGTTCAAAAACACACCTTCTAGATATACCACTAAGTGGTTCAGAAAAAAGAAACCACTCTGCCATCCCCTGAGTCCTGACATTCCCTCACTAATCTGATGACCTAATCCTTTCATGTGGGGGAGGACCAGAGCCTCTGTGTCCAGAAAACGAATGCACCTTTTCACTGGAGCCTTTTGGAGGGAAGTCCAGCTCAGCCACTGTTTGTCTGTCCAAGCCAGCTGACCTGCCTGTGGTGCCTATGCCAGTGCCAAATAGGAATGTCTGGTCCTCTTGACTTGTTCCCAGCCTAAGCCTTGACCATACCATCCGCATACTTGTCCCTAAGATATGACACTTCATTTTTCTCTTTGAGGACTGCCTTGGCCACCTTCTTGCTGGCTGGCTCCTGAGGTTCCTGCAATTTCTAGCATTCAACTGTATGATATATAACATAAATGATCATAAGACTCAAGGCTAGCACAGGCACTGAGGGGCTGAGGCTTTCTCTAGCCCCACCTGGGCTCTCACAAATGGGTACTGGTGAGGTCTCACCTAGGATGAGAGCCAGGATTCACTTACTTTTTGAAATGTTAATGTATTGGTATGAAAACATTCCTCTATTGTTTAATTCTTTATCCGCAATCTCAAGATCCAAAAAGCTCTGAAAGCCAGAAGTTAATTATAATCTAAGTAGCAGCAAAATCTGATCTGACTTATCTCATTTGCCAGAAATATCTGACCTGCACTAAGGGGAGGCTATTTATAGCCTTTATTGATCTCACTTGGTGTGAATATGTATACATGCTGCTGCAAAAATATTAATGCCATTGACTAGGAGAGGTCCCAAAGCCCATTGGGGGTGTTGTAGAAGATGTGGGATGTGCACCAAATCCACCTTTCTGAAATACATTCTACATTCTGAAACCCCTTTGGTCCTCAAGGTTTAGGATGAGTGACTGAAGCCTCTGTCAGGATTGTCCCAGGTAAGGCTATGATCTGAGAAAGGTGATCATGCAGGGAACAGGGTTAGCTGCAGCCTGAGTTAAATATCACTCGGTTCTTTGGTATAATTATAGTACCAGGACTTCTTAAGGACAGTCATACTGACATCTCCTCCATTAAAAAGATGAGAAAAAATGTGCTTTCTGTAATCTACACCTATTAGTGCAGCATCCCCTTCGATGGCTGAAACCCCCTCAGAACGACCAGAGCCTTTTGTAGATTATATATTGGGGTCTTTGTCTTTCCTTGTCCCCTCTTTTCTTTGCTCCACCTCTGAAATGCCCCCACCCCATTTGTTTTTGTTTGTAAGAGAACAGCTCCCTTAAGTTACATGAGAGTAAACTCCTTAGATAATCAAACAGAAATGAGAAGCCTGAATTACAAATGAGAGGTCACCTTGCTCTGCTTGCTTCTAGTTCTGCTTCTACTGGGAATGTGATTCTGAGGCAAGAAGGAGAAGGAGCCAATGCATGTGAAGGGCTTACTAGGTACTGGGCATTTCCACGTGGAGTGGTCAGAGAGGATGTTTGGGACGCAAACTTGATGTCTCTCCTCCAGGTCATTTAGTCCCGTCATGTCTGGGCTACAAGAGGAGACAGGGCTATAGTCTTAGCTTGTGTTCTTTCAAAATCAGACCCTAATATGAGGATTCTGGGAAGGTAGGGCAGTGAAGTGAGCCAAGAGGTGCCTAGAGTTTAAATATGTGAGGAAATATGGGAAACAGTGTAGAACACACACCTCAGAGTTATCTGCACTCCCCTCACCCCTCCTGCCACTACTCCAGGTGTGAGGGAGCTGAGGCATTTATACACCATCTCTGAGAATCATGGGTTGAGGACTTCTGGGGGCTGAGATGATAATGCCCTGGCACTTCTGGCCTGCTTCCTGAAGACAAAGCAGCTTTCCCAGGTTCTGGATAAGGGCTTCAAGCCCAAGATACAAACACTTGGGTTTGAAGTTGTTTGTCACACAGTGTAATAATAAAGTCCAAGAAATACTGGCAGGGCACTGCCTGCCTCTGTTACAATTCCTTTTTTGTAAGATTTTTTTTTTTTTACTCATTCATGAGAGAGACAGGGAGAGAGAGAGAGAGAGAGAGAGAGAGAGAGAGAGAGAGAGAGACATAGGCAGAGGGAGAAGGCAGGCTCCATGCAGGGAGCCCCATGCGGGACTCGATCCTGGGACTTCAGATCACGCCTGGAGCCAAAGGCAAATGCTTAACCACTAAGCCACTCAGGCGTCCCTGCTAAAATTCTTTTCACTAAAAATTTAAAGGAATTTTTGTATTACTTTATTAGATTTACAGAAGAGGGAAAGTTATCCCCCCACCCCACCACCATTTTGTTGGGAGAGCCTGCAGAGCCTGGAGGAGCAGTCACAATACTTGAAAAAGGGTCATTTGTGCCCAGTGATTGGTTAAGTAAAGTGTATGTAGTCCTCTCCTGGCTAATGAGATACAAGGGAAAGCCTGTGTGCAGTGGAGGAGGCGGGGTGCCAGGAAGGTTTATGCTCTCCTAAGAAGGAAACTCAGAGAGAGATAGTACCTCTTCTTCCTGCGGACTTTGTCATGAGTGCCTGGTATTGATGTGTCATTTTGCTATCATCCATAGGACAGGCCAGCATCCAAGATGGTTGCGTAGTAGAATGGAAAATTCCTAGGTCTCTAAGGAGTATCACCTGGCTGCTGATCTGTATCCACTTTTAGATTATATTGCTTCTTGATTCGCTTATTGTTGAAGCCAACTGTGCATTGGAATCTTCTGTTCCTTGCATCCAAAAGCATCCTAACTGATACAGTTAGGGTCATGTCCTTGAGACAAGAGCACCTGCTGAGATGAGAAATAAGGGAAGAGCACACAGTGTGCAGTGGGGGGCTTGACACTTAATAGGTTGGTGTGAAACACACCTTGTACTCCACCTGGAACATCCCCAAGAATCTGTATTAATTAACTCTCCATGAGCTTGTATCAGGCACGTGCCACACGGGCAGTACAGGGACAGGTCTTTCTGGGAATAAAGGAGTCATATAAAGCACCGTCCTTGTCTTCAAGCATCATAAAATTTAGTCGGTAGAGACAAGACTAGAAATAAAACAAAATAAATGGTTTAGAGAAGGACATGATCAGTGCACGCTAGAGTAGGTAAGAGCTTTGTAGAGATGGGGAAAGCTGAGCTGGATCTCAATCAGGGAGAAGGATGAAGGTAAGGACACTAACAGCAACATGCTCCAGATTACACTGCTGCAGAGTAGCAGGGCTGAGGTCCAAATCCAGGATGTGACTCTTTCCAATACCTGAGCCAGTAACTACTACAGTTGTGCCCCCAAGATGGACATGTAAGCCTGGAATGCTGATTTACTAATGCAGAAATGGAACTGGCTAGATTATAATCCAAAGTTTGGGAAGCCAAGTTATATTCAGAAGGTCCCTGAGGGAGCTTGAAGCAGCTCAACACACAGGATACGCCTGACACCCAGATGGGGTCACATGTCTACAAGGGCTGGACCTTGTCTTCCTGGCTAGCTATGATAAGAGAACGACCAATTCTCAGGACTCCTGTTTCAATGCCAGGCTTTTTATATAGTTCTTTTCCAGACACAGTCAAGCTCAACTGGCCAGGCCTCTACCTATTAACTATATTTCTATTCAATAGTAGACTAGTAGTAAATGCTTTTTCTTTAGGAAAACAAAATGAAACAAAACAAATCAAAAACACCTGATACATAGTATTTGCCAAGTTCCATGGTATAAATACACCCACCAAGATTGATTTCAGGCTACCAGTGGGTAGAACTGCGTACAGTGGCACAACGAGCTGGTGTAGGCAGGCTCTGGCACTCTGCCGTGATAATGTCCAGATGCCCTAAGGGAATTCTGTGGTGTGCCCAGACTTCTCAGTAGCACATTTTACCAAATTAGTCACAGCCCTTGTATGTGAAATTTCTCAGTTTCATTCTTGGGGAAAGGCCTCATTTCCAAGTTCTTGGAAAACATTTTTTTTTTAAATTTAAATTTGATTTGCCAACATATAGTATAATACCTGGTGCTCATCCCATCACGTGCCTTCCTTAATGCCAGTCACCCAGTCACCCCATCCTCCACCCACCTCTCTTCTGCAGCCCTTTGTTTGTTTCCCAGAGTTATAAGTCTCTCATGGTTTTGTATTTCTCTCTAATTTTTCCCCATTCAATTTCCCCTCCTTCCCTTATGGTCCTTTTCACTATTTCTTATATTCCACATATGAGTGAAACCATATGATAATTGTCTTTCTCTGATTGACTACTTTCACGCAGCATAATGCCCTCCAGTTCCAACCATGTTGATGTAAATGGTAGGTTGTCCTTTCCGATGGTTGCGTAATATCATGGAGAACATCTTATTTTTGCTCCCATACACTACCAACTAACACAGGTGTAAGGTATCCATTAAGTGACTGGAAACTTGATGGGTTAAAAGATCCAAGATAGATTTCCTTTTTGTGTTGCCAAAAGTCAAATTCTATGGGAAAAAAAATTGTAAAGAGTGGGGTATGGGGTCTGTGGTGGACTAACACCATGGGTAGCAAAAGCAACATTAGTACAGAAGAAGCTTCTGGAACCGCACCCTCCACTCCACCCCACTTTGCTGTTCTGCTCAATATAAAATGACAAAAAAAAAACCCACCTCTGTTGCTTAGTAACAGCTCAGGGTGCAGTGGGGGGAGACCAGTCAATACAATTCTGAATTAAGGCAACAACAACCCACAAAAAAATCCATCTTGAGGATTTATAGGAAAACCAAAGCATACTTATAGTCTCATTGTTGGTGGGGGAAGTCCCATTAGCTCTGGTATTGGATTATTTAAGGTGAAATATCTGGGATATGGATGTTTTTTTCTGGGAAGAGTAACTACTCTGAGGCCTTCAAAATCAATAGGCCACTTTGAAGGCTGACTCAAGCTGTTATTGGTAATGTTTTGGTTGTGTTTGCAAATCAATTCAGCAAAAAATAGGACCATTTAGTAGTTCCCACGGAGGCCTTATCTGTCAATCTTGTAAGGAAGCCTCTCCATGCTTTGAAAATGCCAGCATCTCCCAAGGCCTGTGGGGAGTCTGTAGGGAGCCAGAAAGCTGAAACCAGCATGAAGAATTGAGGGTAGATCTTCTAGAGTGGCAACTGTTCCAGTTCACTTGGGACTGAAGGGTTTCCTGGGATGCTGGACTTTTAGCACTAAAACCAGGATACTTCTGGGCAAACTGGGATGGTTGGTCACTCTAGATCCATGGTTCTCAATGGGGGGGGGGGGGGTAATTTTGCTTCCAAGGTGGAGGTGATTTTGTCCCCCCGAAAGAATATTTTTTAGTATAAATATGTCCCAAATATAATAAACTGATTCCTTGCTTATCTGAAATTCAAATTCAACTAGGCATCTTTTTAATTTTTTATTTTCTAAATCTGGCACCCCTACTCCCAGATGATACCTGGCAATGATTGGAGGCATTTTGGGTTGTCATAACCACAACCTGTGTGTCAGGGGAGCAGTGCCACAAGGCTTTAGTGGGTAGAGACCCAGGATGTTTCTAAACTTTCTACAGGATGCACAACAGTCCCTCAGCAAAGAATTATCTGGCTCCAAATGTGAGTAGTGCAGAGGGCAGAGGTGGAAAAAGCTTACCCTAGATCTCATGTAAGCAAGCGGGACAGCCAACTAGCTCCATCTCCCTTGGGAGAACACTAGAGGACTGATGTGGGTGTCTCTGCTTCACACACACACACACACACACACACACACACACACACACAAGATATAACAGACAGCCCTGACCCTTAATGCCATCAGTCACCTAGAGTCAAACAGCCAATGGGAGCTTAAGAAGTATCTGGCAAAAGGCTTTCCTCCTGCAAGGCTGCCCCTTCCACACTCAGGGAGAGCCAGGCAAGGTGTGCCAGGGAACAATAGTGCAGAGAAAAGCTGAATCATTGTGGTCTGCAGGGGGCCCTCATCTCCTCAGACTTTTGTGGTAACATTTCCTTGCACTCCTGAAGCTTGTTCTTGGCTTAGAAAACAGAGCTTCAGAATGTCTTCATTGTTTTGCACACACCAGCACTGACCGCGCCTGGAGTTCTCCTGAAGGAAACTGTAGCAGCAGGAATTTTGTGTAATGCTATAATAAGGGGGCTTTATCCTTTCAAAAATACATCCTTTCTCCTTGTTGCCAGCTCTCCCACAGCCCTCTGCAAAAATGCGACTCAGAAGTTACTGAGGTGTTTTTATGTTTTTCCTGTCTCTCTATAGTTCATATCAAGCGGCAGAGGACAACTACTCTGTAGTTTGCACCTAGGCATGCTAGCTCGATTGAATACATGAGTGAATCAGTGAATCAAGGTGTCAGTTCTGTACCCATTTCCCTATTGTTTAAGAAATTAAATGTAAAAAAAAAATGACATCTGCTTAAAGGAATTGGTGAATTCGACTATTGTAGGTACTCATATGTATGGAATTCATGTGTAATGGGGAAAATAAAGGGGTTCTGGACATGGTGATGGCTCCACATCAGCATGAACATATTTAATGCCACAGAACTGTACACTTATAGTGGTTAAAATGGCGCATTTTGTGTTATGTATATTTAACCATAGTAAAAAAACCAACAAAGGACTGGTGAAATGATATTCATCCAGGCATACAGTAAGTAATCAATAAATGTTTACTGACTGATTACTTACCTCAGGTTGATCTGGATCTGTTTGCATATTTCCCCCTACTACACTTGACAACCACCTTGTCATCCTGTATTGTTGTCCTCAGAGGGGTGGGGGCATTGCTTGTGCCCTCTGCTTTCTATTCTTCACTCCACCAATTACTTGAAGATAGGAATGTTTTCTGTTTGGAAGTTACTCTTAATTTTCCACAGTCAGATCCTGTTGAGTCTTCATCTCTTCCAAATATGTATGTGATACTTGGGGACCTCTTGTCTTCCCCCAGAGTGTGTAGGGAAGGTATATGCCTTTCCAGTCGGAATTTGGGAGCGCTGATCAATCACAAGAACACTAAGTCTACATCAATTGACAGTCCAGTGTGGTAACACTGCTCCACACAGATGATCCTAAAAGGAACTCATTTAAAAAAAATATTTATTTACTTGAGAGAGAGAGATAGAGAGCACAAGTGGGGGAAGGGGCAGAGGAAGAGGAAGACGGAGAGAGAAATCCTCTAGCAAATTCCCTGCTGAGCACGGAGGCCAATGCAGAGCTCTATCTCACAATCCCAAGATCATGACCCAAGCCAAAGCCAAAAGTCTGATGCTTAACCAACTGAGCCACCCAGGTGCCCTGCTAAAAGAAAGTCTTATATTCCCAAAATATATGCTCTCCTTTCCATTGTAGCCTCCCAGGAAGTAGGCAAAACTGGGAATTCTCTCCCCTGTTTTACATGGGAGGAGATGGAGACCTGGGAACATAAAATACCTGTCCCAAGATCGCATCCTGACTCAGGCAGAGCTGGTGCTCTCTCTCTGACCAGCACTTACTCCCTTCTCTATTTCAGGCTTTTCAAGGGAAGAGGGATTTCTCAGAGATACTGAACTCAGTATTCCCTTTCCTACATGATTCTGGATCTCTGCAAAGTATTTGACCATCAAATAGAGAGGGAGGAAAGCTGTTGTCTGACCAGCCCCCGCACCCAACACACACACATACTATGAATCCACACAAACATTTATATGCAAGCACACACGAACACACATGCACATATACAAGTGCACATGTATAGGGGCACCTGGGTGGCTCAGTGGTTGAGCATCTGCCTTTGGCTCAGGTCATGATCCTGGGGTCCTGGGATCGAGTCCTGCATCAGGCTCCCCACAGAGAGCCTGTTTCTCCCTCTGCCACAGGGGCTGTTTCAGAGTCAATGCCATGCCAGCCAACTACACAGGATTTGAAGTAATTTCTGCTCAACTGCTGGCTGGCATCCCTCCCATCACTACTCCAAGACTCCAAAAAGCAGTCTTTTTTCTTTTCTTTTCTTTTCTTTTCTTTTCTTTTTCTTTTCTTTTCTTTTCTTTTCTTTTTTCTTTTCTCTTCTCTTCTCTTCTCTTCTTTTCTTTTCTTTTTTTTTTCTTTTCTTTTCTTTTCTTTTCTTTTTTTTTTTTAAAGCAGTCTTTCTAAACCTGAATTTAACCATGCTGCTCTCTCTCCACTACCTGCATTAGCACCTTCAAGGTGCAGTTCAGGCCTGAAGCCAGCATGAAGACCTGGCCAGGTGCCCACTGCCTGCCAGCAGGAAGATGCAGTTCTGGCCCAATGCTCCCCTGCTCTCCAGCCATGCACAGTGACCTGCCCCTCCCCTCGCTGAGACCTCTGCACCCTTGGATCATTCTCTTTGCAGCAGCCTCTCCCTCACTTTCCCCTTTAGGTTGAAACTGGTATTCTTGCCTCCAGGACTGTCCTGACTCCTCCTGTCTTTAAGATCATCTCATTCTACATTTTTATGGTTGAATTTATTACTTCCATTTCTCCTCAATGGGCCCAATCACTGCAGGATGAGGACAGTATGCAAGTCCCTTCTGACTCCCTACTTCCTAGCCCAGGCCTGGCCCCAGTAGGCACCCTTGTAAGCTTACTGAATAAATGAAAGAATGAATGGATGGCTTGGAGCTCTGAAGGCCTCTTTCTACAGATCCGATGTTGAAAATGACTATGTTCTCAGTAGGCTACTGGCCAAGGCTGACCCCTGACCCCTGTAAAACTGCAACAGACTGGCTCCTCTACCCTCATGGAGGGGCAGCAAGCAGCAAGGTTGGGGCCTTGACCTCAGCTCCCGGGCAGACTTGATTGGGTGGCAAGTCATTCAAAGGGCCTGGCCTGTGATTGGTTTAGGAATGGTGGGCATCCCATTCTGGGCCAATGAAACTCAAGGAGGGAGTGGCTGGAGGTTTTAAGAAAGTGCTTAGAGGAGGCAGATGGCCAGTGGCTTCTGACAGCTATCTCAAGAACAGAGAGGGTGCGAGTATAAGATGAAGCTTGCTGGGTATAAGATGAAGCTTGCTCTATAGAGGGCAGAGAGGAAAGACAGAGAGAACTTGGGTCTCTTGGGAACTAATGGATCAATCCCTCAGACTGTCCACTTTGGACTTCCAGTATATGCACCAGTGAGATTTCTGCTTTTGGGAGCTGCTATAAGCTGAGTTTTCTGTTACCTGCAGCTGGCAGCAGGGCTGATCTCTGTAAACCAAAGAAACATAAGTTTTATGTTTATTGAGGTTGTTTTACTCACACATGCCTCTTCCAAGATCCCAGGAGGACCTCACAAAGTGCTTCCAGGGTGACATGTTTTTGTAGAATTTGCAAAGCCATGGTAGTTTACCACAATCCATCAAACACACCTCTTCCCTCTCCCACATCCCCTCTGTCATCCTGCCCCAGGGTGGGGTGCTATTGAGGCAGCCAAAGGCAATTTGAAAATTGGGCCCAGAGAGAGATGAGTTGGTCACTCATTCAGTTGGGTGTGGAAGGACACCGTTCATGGTCACTCTGGGGTTTAGCTTAGGTCATGCTGGATGATCCCATGTGGAAAGGACTTCCAAGAATCTGTTACCACTCACAGAGCTGACTCATTGGGCACCGGATCTCAAAGGTGCAGAGCTGCAGATTGTCACATGATGTGCAACACAGATCAAGGTACATAGTCCGGAACTGTGTGGAGTGTAGAGGAGAAAGAAGATTTGGAATGTAGTCTGAGGAAACTTCTTCCATTTGCCAGATACATGTAAGTGAAAGACTCAGTTCTCTGCAATGTCTCATCAAAACAGAAGCTATCTTGTGTCAGATGTGATGGCATGAACCTCCCAGTAGACCACTCTGGTGACAGTGTGGATGACAGAATTATTAATGAGTGTCTCCAACTCAAAGCATAAAGATGAGCCACTGCTTAAAAAAACTTGAGGGTCACCTGGGTGGCTCAGTCGGTTCAGCATCTGCCTTCAGCTCAGGCCATGATCTTGGGGTGCTGGGATAGAGCTCTGCATTGGGCTCCCTGCTCAGGGGGAGTCTGCTTCTCTCCCTCTCTCCACCTCTTCCTTCCCCTGCTTGCTCTCTGTCTCTTTCTCAAATAAAAAAATAAAATCTTTAAAAAACAAAAAACCCCAAAACAACAACACAAAACAAAAAAAAAAAAAAAAAAAAAGAAAACCTGAAATGCTCTGGCTGGAAGAACTTGCAGCTTAGAAAAGACTCCCCAACTTTGACAATAATCCTGAAGATGTCTATGACCTTACCAGTAATGGGTTGTGAAGCTACAAGAAAACTTGATAAACTATTGATAATTTAAAAAAAAATCTGCTCAACCATGCTAGAGAAAAAACTTAATTATCTTTCTGTTGGCTCTGTATAAAATATTATAAAATTGTTGTCATGTTATGAAGCAATCAAAGAGAAAGCAGATAAATAAATGCAGGGAAAAATATTTTAGACAAGAGATAGGCAGTTATTTAATAAAAATAATATGCTATTTTTCTGAATTTTGTGATATTTGCATTGTCAGCTTTTAATATTTATAATTTGTTGTCATTTCTTTTCTCATTTGAGTTATTTGTTGTCATACTTGATTTTATATTAGTAATTTTGTATTATTTCCTAAAGAGAGGATCCTGAGCTGTGGGAGCCTAGGCCCCACCAGAATGAGGCACAGCCTGCATCCCTCCACTATGAGGTTTTAAAAAAGATTTTATTTATTTATTTGAGAGAGAGAGAGAGAGAGAGACATAGTGAGAGAGAAAGCATGAGTGGGGGTGGGGGAGAGGGAGAAGCAGACTCCTCACTGACTAGGGAGCCTGATGCGAAGCTTGATTCCGGAACCCTGAGATTATAACCTGAGCCAAAGGCAGACACTTAACTGAGGCACTCAGGCACCCTCCACTATGAGTTTTGCCAGAGGAATCTGTCTGGGGACTCAGAGCCATCACTGGCTGTGGCTTCTTGTAGCCACTCTAGCCACAGAAAGACCAGGTGACAGACCATCCCCACAGACAAGCTCTCTGGAGCCCAGGAGATGCTACTATGGTGATGTTCCTAATGTGTAAGGAATGTTCCTAAGGGTTAGCATGAGAACAATCCCATGTTCTAGAAGCAGGGAGAGCATGGAACATGCATTCAACTCTGCCCCCAGGCTATAGAGAAGCAGCTCTCAGGGTGGTGTTCCAAGGTTGCTGGCATGGACAGCAGGGGTTCTTAACCTAGGTTCCACAGACACCTCCCCTCAAGGGCCCAAGGGTAGAAGTCAGTGGGTCTGTGAATTTGGCTAGGTGAACCATTACATCTTTATTTCTACTAATCTCTAGATAAAATGTAGCATTTCCATCAATTATAAACATAGGTAACAAACTGTGGTATCAGCAGGACTGTCACCAAGAAAAATCATGGATGTTTTTCTATTCCTTTAATGTTTTTGAAGTTATGTTAAAATATCATTAAGTTCACTATTTAAATAGTAGTTATTACAAGACCTGCTGGTAGACTTTATTTAATGTGTTAATATAAAAGCTATACAGTACTGCATCGCAAATTATATTTTACATTTTAATAATGATTTCAATGTAATTAGCTTTCTTTATAATCTGTTATTTTATTTAATTCACCTGAAGACATTAAGAAGGGGTCTATGGGACCGGACTGCCACAGGGGTCCACAACACTGAGAAGATTAAGAATTCCTGTGGTAAAGGAAGTTGCAGGTATAGAGAGACAGAGTAGTAGATGGGATAAGGAAAAGAAGAACAAAGTATTGCCTACATTGCTAGCTTTTGGCTCTGAGTTGAATTTCAACTCTACATAGTCATGCATTCATTCAAAGAACTCCCAATGAGTATCTACTATGTGGTAAGTTAATCTAACCCAGTACTCCCTTTATGAGGCAAGCAGCATTATAAAACCCATTTTACAGATGGTGCAAGGAAGGCTTAGGGAGGTTAACCTACTTGCCCAGATTCGCATGACTGCTAAGTGGGAGAGCAGGATTTTGGTGAGGTGGGCATCTGTGGAGAAGATGGAAAAGGTTACCTGGAGAAGGCAATAGTGGCACTGCATTTTAATACTTGAATAAGAGTTGGCAGGTGCCTAGAAGGCAGCTTGAGGGCAGAGGCAGGCTGGAGAAAGGGGGTGGCAGAAGGAAGAGGGGTGTTAAGGAAGAAGTGTCAGATCTAGGAGTTAGGGAGCATCTTGGACTCCTCCTCTAACACCTCAGAGTCTGGAACTTGTTCTGGCCACATGGTGGGGGAGGAAGTTTTCTGAGTTAGGGCCTAGGGTTCTCTCTAGGCCACTTGGGGTGATTGGCCATCCAAGTTCATTTGGGCTGAGGTGTTTCCTGGGACATGAGACTTTCAACATGAAAACTGGAAAAGTCCTAGCAAATCAGGATGAATTGGTCACCCTGGAAAGCAGGAAAGACAGCTTTCTGGCAAGGGAAATACTGCTCTCCTCTCTTCAAGGCCAGGCAGAAGAGGTGATGTCCATCCTCAGCTCCTGGGTTTGCAGAGACAAGAGGTACTCTGAGATGATGGCTGTTCAGCTTCTCCCTTGTTCTCCCACTTAACTCTGTTCTTGGATTAGAAAAGATCAAAGCTCCACCCACCCTGGCCACAACCCCGTGTTTCCTCCAGAATACTATGCAGATTCTGCACCCCAAAACTAATTGCTGATGGCATGAGTGGGGTCATTGCCTTTGGGATGGCAGCCTCTTGAGCTATAAAAACCGAGTAGGCATATCATATGAGGTGTCAGTTCAAGCTTTGTGGAAGACGCAGGCAAACCAAGGTAGCCACAACCCCTTTAAGTTCATTCTCTCCTTCTCTTTCTTTTCTTTTTTTTTTTGAATTATTTATTTATTCATGAGAGACACGGAGAGAGAGAGAGAGAAGCAGAGAAATAAGTAGAGGCAGGAGTAGGGTGTCTGTGGGGAGCCTGAGGCAGGACTCAATCCTGGGACCCTGGAATCATGACCTGGGCCAAAGCCAGACACTCAACCACTGAGCCACCCAGGTGTCCCTCTCTCTTTCTTTTTTCAAGCCAAGACCACACCAGCCTTCTCAAACATCACTGGGTTGCTTATGAAAATGCAGATCCCTAGGCCTATACCCCTAGAGATCTGAGTTCAACATGTTAAGGTGTGGTCCAAGGAGTTGCAATTGACACAAGCGCAGGAGCACTCAGAAACTGGAAAAGAGAATTTGGAATGCACCCAGAAATTCTACTTTTTGGATTTTATCCTAAGGGCAAGTACACAAAAATGAATTTAAGAGAATTATTATTTCAATGTGGTTAAAACAGAAAAACTTGAGGGAAAAACTAGATATTGATTAAATAAAATTTGGTATATCTATACAATGAAATGCTATTTAGTCATCAAAAATGTTACTATAGACCTCTATTGCACTGGAAAGATGTCCAGCATTGATTTTTTTAAAGACTTTTTATTTTGAAATAAGTTTATATTTACAGAAAAGCTGCAAATACAGTGCAGAGGGTGCTAGTATACCTTTCACAGAAGCTTCCCTGGATGTTAGCATTTAATATAACCATGGCATATTTATCAAAGCTAAGAAACCAATCAGCATCCATATAGTCTGACTTACTAAACTATCTGCTTCATTCTATTTTACCACTTTTCTGCTAAGGCTCTTTTTCTGTTCCAAGATCTAAGCTAGACCAATATGTTGCATTTAGCTGTTGTGTGTCCTTAGTTTTCTCCAATCTGTGACAGTTTCTCGGTCTTGTTTTTCAAGACCTTGACACTTTCGAAGAGAACTCTCAGAGAGGTCTCACCCCATGACAAGTGAGAATTGGGGGATAGCTGCCCAGCCTCCTATCCTTGAGGAATTGCTGACAGTATGCCTTATGTGATCTCCCAGAATTCCCTGGGATGGTTGGGCTTTTGGCTGTCCACAGTGATAATTTGTGGCCACTCTGCATTGGCTGTTTTTCCTTCCTTCCTACTGGTATCTCCTGGGACCATCTCCCAGATAAACTCCATGCACTCCAGTCCCAGTCCCAAAACCTACTGCTTCGAGGAAGAAGGGTCCAGCTAATCCAGTACCATCGTTTCTGCACCCTGTGTTCACATCATCCACAGGAGGGGGCTGTCATGATCTAAGTCTTGCACACCTTGTTAGAGGGCTCACAACCAGACTAACCAGAGATGTTTAACTCCAGGAAGATTTTGAAGAGGTGGGCAAAGTGTCTTCAAATGCCCAGAGGCGTTTCATAAAAGGAGGATATGTTCTCTCCACTCCAGAAAGGGACACTTATGAGAATTCCACAAGTCATAATGAATGACTCCACCAAGCTATTAGCTTCCTTGGTCAGGGATTGGGTTTTATTTGACTTGTCATCCTCAGTAACGAATATGGTGGCTGGCACAAAGCAGAGATGTGTAAAAGACATCTGTGGCTTCCTCCTCAGGATCTGCTCCCCCCTCTACTGCCAACAGTATCCTCACTTTCCTTTAGAGAATATATTCCTCCCGCATTTCAGGGTTTTGGTTTGAGTTGGATGGACAATTCCCCCTTCCCACCCAAACTCCATATCTCATCTCTCTGGCTGCAGTGATTGGTCCAAGAGAAGGATATCTGTCTCATTAAACTTCCTTTTTTTCCAGGTATAACTTACATATAACATTATATTGGTTTCAGGTGTATAACATAGTGATTCAGTATTTGTGTACATCGTGCAATGATCGCCACAATAAATCTAGTTAACATCCATACATGACTTGATTTGAGCTAATAAGAGTGAGTCTTAGGACTTTGAGAAAGGTAGCCAAAGAGTTGCTTCTGGTTCTCCTGGAGGATTAGATAAGAGGCCTGGAACCACAGCATCCATTTTGCTAATACGCAGCATATAACCCAGGAGTTACTATGATTGCTTGCAGATTCATGGGGCAATAATATGGCAGACAAATTGGAATGAGAGCCCCACCAGGTCCTTTGTGGCATTTTTAAACTCTAAGATAAGCCTCACTTGAAACTATTTTTTTAAATGCCTTTGGGGGGGGGGGGCGCTAATTTGGGGTTTCTGTCACTTGTAAAATTATGTCATGCAAAATGAATGTATACTAACACAAGTTTGCTGATGGATGAATGGTATAAAAATGAAGTGGGTTTCTGGAAGGTTTAAAGAGGGCTTACTAAAACTCAGAGCTCTGAAATATAGAGCAGAATGCCCCCCTGAGGTAATATGTTTCATGTTTCTAAAAGTATATGGATAGGCTGCATCACCATTCTGTCAGGGGTACTGAAGAAGGAATCCCCGTGGGAGGAGATGGGTCTATATGAATGCAGAAATAGTACCTCTTCCACTCTTAACATTCTGTCAGTGTGTAAAAGCAGCAAGACCCCACAGCAGATGGAAAGCTGAGAAGTGTTTCTCAAAGAGGCTCCACAAATGAGGGTGATAATGCAGTATAAAATTATGCCTGAAGAGCAGATTTGGGGCCCAGCCTGTCCCTCTTACTCCATACTCCTGGAGCATTCCAGCCTGGGGGAGGTAGGGGAGGAATTCTGAGTGTCAGTGAAGAGAATGTCACATGAAACTAGAGCCGGGTGACAACGGGCCCATAGGTTCCATGGCTGATTAGGACTCGGTGGGGGAGGCTGGCCACTAGCAGCAAGACCCATGTGAAGGTGTGGCAGCTCAAGGCCCCAGTCAACTTTTTGCTTGCTGACAGGTGTACAGCAGGTCTTAGAGGAGGCCTGTTCTGACCTCAGCATACTCATCAGGAGGAGAGTTTGCTCTTGAGAATTGATTATAAATTAAAGGGCGTGTGAAAGAGTAGACATCTACTAACATTTGCTGCTGATTGATTTTTTTCCCTTTCTTTTCAACTGGTTTCAAAACTTATAAATGATTGATGGTGGAATTAGTTGGGTTTTTTTCTTATTTCATGGAGTTTTATTTTCTTACAACCTGGTATATGCACGTATATGAAACTAAGCCTATAGACAAGGGCTTGGGGACACTGGGCTCTGCTAGATTCACACTTTCACAAGTTCTGGCTCTGCTGCTGGCCCCTGGTGTGATTGTTGGCAACATATTTACCTCTTTTAGCACTACTTTTCTCATCCATAAAACTGAACCCATCTCACAGAACCACCATAAGGATAAAATATGAAAGTTATACAAAAATCTTGGCACACTCTAAGTGCTCAAATGGTGAGAGACATAAAATATTGAATCATGAGGGGCCTCTCTGATGCTTAAAAGGATGACACAATTCATCTAAAGCTTCATTCCATGGATTCTAGAAGGCCAAAGTCTTTTTCAATTTCCCTGGGGCCTTCTGCCTTTTCCAAGTGTCAGTCAAGGAGAGGCCAGAAAGACAGATGAGTTGGAGCTGAACAGAGAACAGTATGGTGATAGAGGGTGACAAGAGGGAAAGGTGTGGAGTGTGGCAAAAGAGAAAGGACAGGCCCTGCCAAAGACAGCCGCTGCTCTCAGCTCCAGCCAGCGGTTGCCAGACAGTGGGGGTTGAATCATGTCAGTATGGCTTAAAAGAAAAGCCAGAAAGTCAGATGATTTTTTTTCCTAAATTCTTTTGCTTTTAGAAGTCTTCCAGCAATTAAAAAAAAAATTAAAATCTGCATAGACAAAACAAAACAGAAGCCAGGGTTGAATTTGGCACATACCATCAGTTTCCTACATTTGCTTTGAAGTCTGGAGGTCAGCCTGTGAGCTCCAAATGTTAAGGCCACCTGGCTTCTAGCCCTGCTCTCTATGCCCATGAATCTCTATCCATCCTCTTGAATAGTGCAAGGCAGAGACAAATACTTCCGCATGTCAACAGCTGAAGACATGATATGAAAACCATCAAGGGCAAGAGAAACAAGAGCAAGCAGGAAGATCAAAGTTTCTGAAACCCTCCTCCTCCTTGCAGACATTCTGTTGTGTTTGAGGCTTAAAGTCAGCCTGCTTCCACTCCATTCACTTCAATTAAATTTCCTCAATATTACCACATGACAAGCTCTAAATTAGGCCTTGGGGATTTTTTTTTTGTCCTGCCTACTGTGTGCTTGGGACAGTTAGATATTTTAACTACTTGGCTCACAACAAACTTGAGAAGTAGAAATTATCTTCTCCATTTTATGTGGAGAAAAATAAAGGCTCAAGAGTGGTGAGCCACTTGCCTAAGGCCACCTTGCTAGCCAGTGACAGAGCAGCGTTTCAAACCCCGATCTGTGGGTCTCCAGATTCCTTGTTGACTTCATCCCACCACTGTTTTTTTGAACACAAAAATTCAAGTGCGAAAATTGCAGCAAATGCAATAAGCATTCCAGTGGAGGTGAGCCAGTGGTGTGGTAGGAGGAGAGAGAAGAGAAGCATCTGCCCCAGCAGTCTTGTGCTTCAGAATGTACATGGATCACCCTGGGAGCTTGTGAGACTGGGTTCTGGGTCAGTAGCTCTGGGGCAGGGCTCCAGGGTCTGCCTTCCAAAGGAGTGCCCAGGTGATGCTCATGCTGCTGCTCCATCTGCCACACTTTGGGAAGCAAGGCTCCATTCCATGATCTCAGCCTTTTGAGAAGAGCCACTTAACTAGGAATTGTGGAAAGGCAAGGGTGTGGCTGGTCTCGGTGAATCCACCTCTCTTCCTGGCAAAGCAACCCTGCCCACTTTCTGCCTGTTTTTCGAGGTCAGGAGAGTGGAACATGTACACACATGGTATGGTTATGAGCCTGTGGGGATAGGGCACCCATTAGTGTCTTGCTGTGATGCAGCTCAGGATGGCACCAAAGTCAAGATGAGGCAGATGTGCTTCTGAACCAGCTGAGCAAGGTGTTTTATTGCTGGAAGCACTAAAAAGAAGTAAAGCAGTGGTGAATGGTGAATACTGGTGGTCCCTACATGAATCCTCTTCACCCAGGGGGTGCCCATCCCTACCTGCTATCCACACTGTTTCCAAGGTGTTCATAGCTGCTTCCTCCAGAGAATTATTCTCAGCAGAATGGGAGCCATCTCTCCCAGAAGGCTTCCCCATCAGGCTTCCCTTCCCTCTCTACTTATAGACAGCCTGTAGACAACAACTGATTGATGAAGGTATGAAAGTCTATTGCCCTTGGCTTCTAGGAAGGACCAAGTCTGTGGTGCCGACTGTGGTCTGTAACGCTCCAGAACTCCTCATGGGATAAAGCTAAAGCTGGGACCACTTCCTTGGTTAGTAGAATCCCCAATGCCATCTTGTTTCCCTTGTTCCCCTTCTCCTAAGGGCATTCCTCTAACAAACCACATATATCCAAATCCCTGTCTCAGGCTCTGCCTCTGCCTCTGGGGAACCTCATCTAAGGCAGAAACTCATGCAGGTAGATCCTGCTGTCCTCACAAAGACAGCATGAGGTGGGTGTCCTTGTCCCAATTTGACAGATGAACAAACTGAGACTCAAAGAGAAGTCACTGGATGAGTACCCACAGCTGGTAAGAATGAAGCCAGGACTAGCACCTAGGTGTGTGCTCATGTGCTTTTGCCCTTGGACTCACTGACAGTGCCTCTTTATATTTTGTCTTTGACCTTTTGGAGGCAGGGACCCTTTGGAGTTGGGCTTCTCCGTGGCCCAGCCCTTGGCCATCCATACAGGTAAAGCTGTGGGGGCTCTTAGAAGGCCCAAGGGAGTGGGGACAGAGGGTGGGGAGGGGAAGACTCTGCCTCCAAACTAATTCCTGCACTCGAGCTGATTCCCTTCAAAAAGGTACTTTATTTATTTTTTTTTTTTACCTTTACCTCGTTTCTTTTATCCAAATTACATTTCCTCCCTTCCAGCTCTTCCCTGGGGAACATCCTTGCTAGAGGGAACCATGCCTAGATTTTGCTGCACACTCTGGAAGGAACCAGAACACTTGGGTGAGACAAGACAAAGAGCCAGAGTGCACAGACACCACCTTCTGATGTGTAGGAGCTCATGGTTGCCAAGAACTTCAGGGCTACTGTCCAATTTGATTCTCAGTTATCATTACACACATTTTACAGATGGGGCTTAGGACTCTAGGGTCTACCAATTCCAAGATTCCCGATTCCAGACAAGGGAAGTGGGTGTAAGCTGCAGCAGGGAGCACCCAGTGCAGTAAACAGTGGCAGGAGCACAGCCCCAGACCCCAGTCAAAGGGGACAGAGACAGTGGGGGAGGGGGTGAGGTGAATGATTTGGGAAGCCTGGGCTCCAGTGGCAGGCTTCCAAAAGCAGGATCTTGGCAAGCTTCCCAGGCTAGATTTTACCCGTGAAGGTCCAGGTCAGGAACCTCACTCTTCAGCCAGAGGAACTGTCTGAGTTAGAAGCTTCTCCAGTGGAACCCTCCAGACTCAGAGCCCTGGCCCTGTGACCATCTTGTTTACAGTTGCTTGAGCTTGCTTGCTCTGTGACATCCTGACCCAGGCAGTGGCCTTTCCCAGATGCCAAACAGTGACATGAAGGTTACTCTAAGACTTGCCTGCTAGTTTTATATCTCTCATCAGTGAGAAAGTTTCAGGAGATTTCAAGGCCAAGATAGGCAGGCATTTAGGGTGAAAGGAAGCATTTGGGACTTTGGGATTAAGTTCTTGGATCCATTGTTGTGATAGGTATGTGTGCATGGTCACCCTGGGACCCTAGCAATGAGTCTTTTAGGACTGCCAGATTCCTGTAATTCTAGCTTTCAGAGCCACCATACAAACTTGGTCATTAGCCATCTCTGCATTATTCTCTGTGGACAGTGGAGGAAGGGGGTTTACTGCCTCCTAGTCAGGGCCTATGTAAGGGACAAGATCTGGTCATCTCTGCAACTCTGGGTTTGAAAAGACAAAAGTCATAGCGGAAATCCTGGGTGAGCATAGTTCTATTGGAAAAATAAGCATGTGCTACTTCTTCCAACCCCCCTGAGTTACTAAAACTGTGGCCTTCTGCCCTAATGAGAACCCCAATGGTGTAGACATCTCCCCTGGCCTTGTTGGAACTGACTTTGAAGGCAGAAGAGGTTAAAAATGTATTTTAAGGTTCAGGCAATTAGAGCAACCTTGCAGAACCCCTGACACCAAGAGGATTTATATTGGATTTTTTCTAATATTAACATGATCAAATGCAGTTGAGCACTGGGGCACCTGATTCTCCAGGAAAGAATATTCTGGTTTGGGACTCGGGGAAGACAATGTGATGCTTATGGCGCAGACCTTGCCAGGAAAATATTATGAGGAAATGAAAGAGCCCAAGAATTAGAGCTTTGTGCTTCTATTTTAAAAACATGCCCCGAAGGCAGGCTTTAAATAGAGAGCGGGCTCACAGAGAACTTTATTTGCAGGAGGCCCTGAAGAAGAGGGCAGACCCCAGCAGTCCCTGGCAGGGCAGAGAGCCTGGAGATCTTGGTGGTCAACAAGAGCAGTGGATCTTCCAGTGTCATCCAGGGCCAGCTACATCAGCATCTTTGGGAACTCGCTAGACAGGCACCTGTCTGGCTTCCACCCCACCACTGCTGGCTCAGAGATTCTGGGGGTGGAGGCCAGTGTACCCGTTTTATTAAGTTCTGTGGCAAATCGTGATGCCTACTTGTGTCTGAGAACCACTATTCTACATCTGAGGGGAATGGATCCAACCGGCAGATGCATTTTTATTGACTGGTACAGCATTTGAAATTGTTTGAACCAGTTTCCAATGTTTCAAAACGGGTATTTTTATATGAAAATCCACATTTCTGGCTTTTCTTGGGGAAAAAAATCAGATCTAGCCACAGGGGACTCACGTACCTGCTTGGCAATAATTGTCTGGAGCTGAGAAGAGGCTAGTGCTCTTAGAAAGGGCACCAGCCCTCCTGGGAGCAGCGGCCCCTCATTACCCATCTCTCTTCACTCAATCCTGTCTGGAGGTTTTTGAGCTGTTGGCCCGTGACCTATATAATGTCTAGTGTCATCTCAGGCTGAAATTCATTCCACACGCATTTGCTGACCACTTACCTGATAGGATGGACTTTTCTGTTGTCCTTAGAACCTCCCAGACCCTTACCATTTCCTCCCACCTCCAGCACAGACACACCCATCCTCAGCTACCTGCACTTTTTTTGCTAAGATGGGGGGAAAAAAGGAAAGGCTTGGTTAGCATAACACCCAGAATGCAGCCATACGAGTCAGTTAATACCAGAAAAAAAAAATAGATTTCTTTGTTTCACCTACACCATTCTCTGACCTCACTGTTGAGAAAATAAGCTTATTATCATGTTCAGAAAAGAAGGGACACTGTCTTTTTGTTAGGCTTGAGGGGGTTTTTATCTATGGCTTATCAAAGGTGGACAAGTTCATTCAGTGGCTGGGATGGCCTGGGACAGTTGACGGTCTTCTCTGTGTCCAACACTGAGCTGGGTTCTGAGATAACAGTGAGGTCCTGGGCTGGGGTGTGGATGGTCACTTCTGAACTATGTCAACCCCACTTACTTCCCAGGGCCACTTCCTCCCTCTGCTCCATGCTGACCTTCCTCCTCAGTCTATGCCTGTCCTCCCTCCAATTCTACCCTGAACCAATTTTTGTGTGAATGGCAGACTTCATCAAAGTCTGGTGGTGGCAGTTGGTATTTTGTTACAGATGGCTTAAACTATTACTGGATATTCCTGATCTCAACAACCCTGTCTTCATCAGATCAACCCACAACCTTCTCCTTCCATATCTGCTTCTCATCTTTACCTGCTCACCTGATTCTCTCCCAGCCCCACACACTTCTGGAAACTTTTTTGTGCAGAGCATATTAGCTGCCACCTTGTTTCACTGTGTGCTTGTAGGCTATTCTCCAGGTGTGGGCGACTCCCCTAGAGTGGCCCATCACAATAGTTTCCTGGACAAATACAGCAAAGGGATGTTGGTGCCAGTCAAAATAGCAACTTTTTTCACCCTGCCAAGACTATTTTACAGCTGAAGCCTCAAGACTCCCAGAACTTAAGCAACCTGGCCAGACATCACCTTCTGGTCCACCTGGCTCCTGCTCCAACCCCTCCAGGAAGGGGGTAGACTGAGCAGACCTGGCCTCAGCTGATGAGTAGATGAGTGGGGTCCTGTCCTGTCCTGCTATTCCCTCTTCAGGATGCAAGGCTCCTCTCCTTTCAGGGCTTCCTCTTTTAAAGCAAGGTCATGGAGAGGAGGCTCCTACGCGGCTGGCATCCCATTAATTTGTTCTTTGGGGAGAATGGCCATAGGTGTTGGGTAGGGCCAAAGTGACGGCTGTCAGCTGAGTCCATCTCCAAGGCAGTATAGCCAGCCCAGCATACTTTTCTCAGTTTAACACACCACCGGGTACATTGTACCTCATAGCTCAGAATCAATAAAGTCAAGGCAATTTCCTTAACATGCCATCAATAAGAGATTATGGAAGGGGGAGGGTTTTCCTTAGAAGCTAATGCCTTACTAAAGTTCAAATGAGGCAATATATAGTAAAATAAATTCCAGCTCTATTTTCACTCCTTGCAATTTTAGTGGAGACTAAATGAAATGGAACTGTGTTGATCCTAACCCGTTCAATATATCTTCACTTCCTAAGAACCAAGGTCATTTTTACCTTCATGGGAAGGGAGGCAAAATATAAAATACTCACCCATACCGAACAGAAATGCATTTGCAGGTTTTTGAAAGCCAGGTAGATGACTGATATATTATGTAATTCATTTCATGGCATAGCTGAATGTGTTTTATAGATAGTGTTTAACCTTGCCAATTCTGCTCTGAGATAATCCCCCTTCTGAGGATAAAAATCATATATTTAACATAAAAGGAAAGGTTGGGAGAGGAAAGCAGCATAATGTGTTCTGTTCAACAGATAACCAGAAGTTGCTTACACAGAAAGATGATCAGAGCAAGTTCATTACTGCTTTGCCTTATTAGCTAATCATCATGTTGCTACTAATCAGAAGTGAGGGGATAACCACTTGAGTGGCATTGTGCTACTCAATGACAAAATATATCCAGTGTTGTGTGGCAAGGCGGTGTGTGAGCAGTGGCTTTGACAGACCCTAGATTGATCCTCTGTGTTATCACATACCTGTTCTGTTAACCTTAGGTAGTTTGCTTAATGCCTTTGAGCCTCAGTCTCCTTGTTTGTAAATGGGCATAAGAATAATCACTGCAGTATTTAATGGTTATCCATTACACATTTCTCTTCCTCCTCCTTTCCAATAGAACCCTGATTTTGCTCAGGTTTCATAACCTCTAATTCCATAGAGGAATCTTGACTTATCCCAAGCAGCCCCAGCAGTCCCTTCCTGGGGAATGTTATTAGTTCAGGGAAAGGCCCATGGCTCCTATTGGTCCAATCAGACTGGAGGAGAGGTTTTTTAACTTTCTCTTGGTCTATGAATAAGGAAGCACATTTTCCCCAAAGGCAACTGGCTGCCATCTTATAGCCACATGAGGAACTAGATTGATGTAAGGCGGTAGTGAGAATGGCAAAGCATTGAGACAGAAGGAGCCTGGGTCCTTGGCAACACATTGATTGGGCTGTGCCTGGAAACACACTTCTTCTGGTCTCCAAGTAGAAATAAATTCATTATTTATTTTAAAATTATTATTTAAAAAACAAATAAAATTATTTGTTTTTAATGTCATTTTGAGCCTAGGTTTTCTGTTACAGGCAGTCCACTGCATTCTAACTTATAAATGTTTCAGGGGATTATTGTAAGGATTATAGGGGAAAGAGTCTATATATAGGTATGTCCAGTGAAAATTTCTGTGATGGTAGAGATGTTCTATATCTACATTCTTCCATACAGTAGCCACGAGCCACATGGCTGTTCAGCATTTGAAATGTGACCAGAGCAACTGAGAAATAAATTTCAAATTTTAATTAATGAAAATTAAACATTTAAATAGTTACACGTGGCTAGTGACTACTGTGTTGTACAGCATAGATCTATAAAATCATTTGACACAACATCTAGAATCCAGTAGGGGTCCATGGATGTTGACTTCTCTTCCTTTGTCCCCTGCAACCCCTCAGTCCCCCTCTGAAAACTCATTCAGTCACCAGAACTTGAAGAAGAGCAAGAGGTGTTCATTTCAGGGGTAAAGAAAGCCAAAGGTTGGAAAAGGACCCAGATTTAAGGGGCAGACCTAAATAACAGTGTTTGAACTGTGTTCCTACCTAGTTACCTAGTAAAACCAGACCTCCATGTTGTTGGAAACCCAAGAAAAAGCTGGCCCTCCTAATGTATGCATATGGACAAGATTAGATGTCAATGTATAGACTTACCAGAACTTACCAGACTTACCAGGACACTGCCAGACAATTTAACAGTACAGTAACTATGGTAATGGTTTCCTAAGGTCCCTGGTCTTCTGAGACCTGATGTCTACAAAGCACCTAAGCATTAGGTATATGTTCCATGCTGTGACCACTGTTATCTCCCATATTGACAGATAACATCATCACATCACAGAATGGCCTTTAGAAGGAATCCTGGGCTGCAAGAGCTGGGATCCTTCATTGAGTGACTGGGAGCAAGGCTTGTTTTCTATAAATCTTGTTCATTGTCATTTGTTGTCGCCTAATCCCACCCTACACCTTTATTCCTATATCAACCCCTGCCTTCCCTCTACCTCTAACTTGGCCACCACCTGGAAACGATTTCATTGACAGAAGGCAAATATTAGGGTCCCTCTAACCCAGGCCAGTGAACTATCAATGCCCAGCGTAGTAAAGGAAAAAAAATCTTACTAAAACTCCTAATCCTACCAATGCCAAGTGTGGTGCCCCCAAAGACTGGCTCAGTCCTATGGACTCTGTAGGGGAAGTATGCTATTATTGGCTTCCAAGTAGACAGGCATATTGGATTCAGAATTTTCTGCATTTTTTTTTTTGGTGTTTACTCATTTACATTTTTTTAAGTTGAGGTGTAATATAAAATAAGGTACAGAAACTCAAGTATCCATTTTGGTGAATCTTTTTATATATACACACATGTGACTCCCACTTAGAGCAAGGGATCTTAATCCATATCTTCCTGAAAAAGCAATCACTTTTCTGATTTCTATCAGTATAGACTGGTTTTGCCTGTTCAACAACTTTACATTTACAGAATCCTAGAGCTTCTCTTGCTCAATATTATGTCTATGAGTTGCACCCAGATGGTTGCGTGCAGCAGAGTGTATTTTTTTCCATTCCTGTGTAGTATTCCATTGTATTAAATGTACAGGATTTATTTATCCATTTTACTGTTGCTGGGCATTTGACCATTTTCCAACTTGTGACTATTATGAATAAATTCACTATAAACATCCTTATATATATGTTTTGGTGCATATATACATTTATTTTGGTTGGATTTATATCCAAAAAGTGGAATTCTTGGATTGTAGGCCATGTAGGTTTAGCTGTAGTAGGGACTGTCAATGTTTTTCCAAGTGATTACACTAATTTATACCCCCACTAGCAATGTGTTAAAGTTCCAGTTTATCCATTACCTCACCAAAATTTGGTAGTGCCAATTCTTTTAAGTTTAGTCAGTCTTGTATGTTTGGTAATTCTGGTGGAAGTATATTGCCAGATTTTGAAGCTCAGAGTCAGAGGTTGGCAAATAAGGCCTGCAGGCCAAATCCAGCCCACCGTCTGTTTTTGTAAATAAAGTTTTATTGAAACACAACAACCATACTCCTTCATTTCTCTGTGTCTCTATTTTAGCACTTAAATAGCCAAGTTGAACAGTTGCAACAGAGAGTGCATGGCCAACAAATCCTATAATAGCTGGTCAGTTATGTGCTGATCCCTGTTTAAAGCAAGTGGGTCATGGGAAAATTCATTTTGGTAATCACTGTAAGCAGTGGGGACAGGTGCCCATTTGGTATCTGGCAGTGGGGACAGGTGCCCACTTGGTATGGTGCCGTAGTGCCTAGGTACTGGGATGATTACAGAAAGCTGGCATGTTGATCCCTTCAGCCCTCAGGGCAGCTGGACAGGGGATAGGGCAGTTGGAATTCCTGGGCAGGTCTTTTGTTATTTTGAGTGACCTCAATGGTTTGTCTCAATATGTTGTATAATAATTATCTGTGTGTGCCATGACTTATAAAAAGTTGGGACACAGTCAGACAGGAGTTCATACCAGCCATCTTCATTATCTTGAGCCGATACCCTAACACCCTGCCAATTGGCTTCTACTCTATCTCTGCTCAGGGAAATCACAAATCCAGGGTTTTTTTCCCTTAAGTCCTCATTTTTCTTTATCTCCCTATGGCATTGGACACCCTTTGTTGCTCTGCTTCCAAACACTAGCTAGCCTTGCCTGTATAACAATTATAATGATGTTGATTAGCATTCACTGACTTCCTCCTCTGGAACGTAAAATTTACCCAGAGCATTTTAACTGTTTCTCACAACTGACAGATGTGGTAAGTCGTGTCACCCCAGATTTACGTTAGAGGAAAGAGCTTCGGCAAGTCTCAGTTCCCAGCTAGGAAGTGGAGGCAGGGCTTCGGACCTTGGTGTGGGGTACCTGAGTGCCAAGATTTCCCAATACTCATGCTACCTCTGACTACATGATGCTATTGGTTTTCCTCAGGCTTTTTCTTTTTTGTGTGTCTTTTGCTCTTTCTGCTGTCCCTTCACTGTTGTTTTCCCCAAGGTTCAGACCTTAATCTCTTCTTTTTACCACATACTCTTTTCTCTCATGGTCTGGCTCACGGTTTCAATGTTAACTTTGATCCTGAATGTGAATTAAGATTGATTTTTTCCAAGAGTGCTCCAGAGACTTTACATAGGGTATCTCATTAAATCCTCAGCATAACCCTGAAAGGTCAATGCTGTACCCACTTTGAAGTTGAAAGAAGTCCATTGACCTGGCTGAGGCCACTCAGTTGGAGGATGATGAGAGTGGGCAGCTTAAACCCAGCTCTGTGATGATATTAAAGTTCATGAGTGTCTAAGGTGGCCCCTTCCCCCCACATGAATGCCAGGTTGGGACCCCCAACCACCTAGAAGCTGTGTCTGCTTATATACTTCATTAAGACTTTAAATACTACATGTCTAAAACCAAACTCACTTTTTCTTCATCCTCCTCTATGCCTTCTTTGCCTTATAGATTCTCTACATGTTGACATCTACAAGTGACCTTAGATTCCAGATGCCTCATTCTGTACCTATATGCTGCCAGCCAGCCCCAAGCCCCAGTAGTGCTTTCTATCCTCTGACACCATGCCCAGCCATCTAGATCACAGACCCTTCCTCTGAGTTCCCATCTCTCCTCGTCTGCCCTGTTCCTTCTGCGACCCAGTGCAATGCCCATGTGTAATGTCACCCACCTGCTTTCATCTGTCTGCCCTGGATCCACTTGGGCTTCTACGTATCCCATCAGGGTAGGTAGACCATTCAATGTTATCTTTCACTGTAGTCCTCAAACTGGCCTGAGCCTTAGAATCAACTGCAGTTTTTTTGTTTTTTTTTTGTTTGTTTGTTTGTTTGTTTATTTGTTTGTTTTAATTCCCAAGTGGGTTCCTGACTGGAGCATCTAATTCGATGAATCTGGAGTAAGGTTGAGAACTTGGATTTTTAGCAAGAGCCTCTGGGATTGCAATGTGGGAGCCCTCTGTGTTAGTCTGAGAAACACTAGTCTGCTGCAACTCTTCCTCCATAGTTGGGAGGTGCAGTCCAGAGGGAGTGGGCTGGCGGGACAACTGGCTAGAGAACCATATGCTTCTGGCACTCGAGCTAATCTCTTGCCCTCCTCTGTGCCTCCTCCAACACTTTCTTTTCATAAATTGAGGACTCAGTGATTGTAGAATGAATGAATGAATGAGATAGTTTTAAAGGCCTTTTCTCTAACACCTCAGTTATTTTCTGGTTGTAAAGTCAAGAGATGCCCATGGAAGTTGCATAAATCCTGCCTTCCAGTAAGATTTTGTAGGTACCAAGTGGTGAGGCTGAGGGAGAGTCTACAAAATATCTGAGGAGCACTCCTCAAAACTGTCAAGGTCATCAAAACTAGGGAAAGCCTGAGAAACTGTCATAGCCAAGGGGAACCTAAACAGACAAGGCAAATCCAAATGATGTGGTATCCTAGATGGGATCCTGGGACATTAAATAAATTAAATAAATTAAATAAAATAATTTAAATAAAATAAATAAATAAATAAATAAATAAATAAATAAATAAATTTTAAAAATAAAATAAATAAATAAAATATTTTAAATAATTAATTTAAACATTAAATAAATCTAAACTTTAGTTTTAAAAACGTGATCTTGCTTCCCTTCAGCATTCAGGGAGGGTCACTAGCATTCGGTCACAACATCTAGTGTCAACATTTCATTCATAAAGTTCATGATGGATGTGTTTACAAGAATTGACATTAGCCCACTGAGTGCCCTATTCGCTCCCCTGACTCATTTTTTGGAATGGGTGCCCATGAAGATCTGGCTGGTCTGACTGCCTTGACGACATAGGCAGGTTACTGAGAGGTAGGTGGAAGGGAAACGTGATAATTTCAACAGAACCAGGCACCAAACCTAGCCCTGACATCCATCGGCTATGAGACTTTAGGTGTGTTACTTTTTCTTCTCAGAAGTGGAGTGGTGGGATCCCTGGGTGGCGCAGCGGTTTGGCGCCTGCCTTTGGCCCAGGGCGCGATCCTGGAGACCCGGGATCGAATCCCACGTCAGGCTCCCGGTGCATGGAGCCTGCTTCTCCCTCTGCCTGTGTCTCTGCCTCTCTGTCTCTCTCTGTGTGTGTGACTATCATAAGTAAATAAAAATTAAAAAAAAAAAAAAGTGGAGTGGTGATGATGTTGCCCTCCTCACAGAGCTCCAGGAAGCATTTCATGAATAGAGAGCCAGGGACACTGTAGACATTCGACATCTGGAAGATGGTATATTATTTAAGACATCCTTTGGTTAGGCACTGGGTATTTCAGGCTTGGTAAGACAATTCCGGGACCTCTCAAACTTCTGCTGAACTCATTTCCCAAGTTGGGTTCCCTTTTACCCCTGCAGTGCCAGATGTACATCTCCTCCCAGAAGCCTCCCCACCCTAGCACACTCAGCTGGGCACCCCCAGCCATAACTCAGACTTCTAGTTCTCTATAAATAGAACATTCATCTGCCCTGGTCCCAGATGTCATTTTTATTGGTGTCTAAAAATAAAAATAATAGTAATTTGTTAAATGGTAATAGCCTGACCCAGCTAGCTTGCTCTCTCTTCCTCCAGGCACACTGTGAAAGCCATCGACTCTGCTTCCAGATTGCAGACCTCTGACCTGTCACCAGTCTGTCAGTGTCAGTAAGGCCAGGTAGAGGACACAGGTCAGCAGTCCAACGAGGAAGCTTCCAGCCTGTGCCCACGGCGCAGTCTCCAGGCTGGGATTCTTCACCTCTCAGCCACCCTTTCAGCACTATTTAAAGGCCCTGGGGAAAGAAGGAGGGAAAATGGAGAAGAGAGTCAGGGAGAAAGAAGAGAAAGAGAGAAAGAAGCCTGATAGCTCAAAGTTGAAAGAGGTAGTTTTGGCAGATAAGTAACAAATGTGGTTTCCTCCTGCATGAACCATCTATGCAGCTGATTAGATTTAGCATCACCCACTATCATCTCTGATGTACTCCATGCCACATGAGGTGGAGGGGGAAGATTTACAAGTGCAATTCTCAGAGACGCTGTACTGGGGAGTTATGGCATCTCTGTACAGTACAGCCAGGGAGGCCAGGAAAGTCTCATGCAATTTAAAACACTCCATAGATCTTTCTGGACACCTTTCTGATGTATCACTGGGCTGTTAGCTATTCCAACAGAGATAGGGAATTGGAGTAGGCCAGGGGTGGCAGATACCTTCCGGATGGAACGTTACTGTGTAGTCATGGTCCCCACTCTAAAGGTTTTGGGTTCAGCTGAGATGCTGCGGATCCTCCTTGAGAAAAGTCAGTCTCAGTTGAAGGGCCTGTATATGTCTTAAATTTTCTTAATTACATAAGTAACACCTGTATGTGTTCTCCTTGTAAAAGGAAAAATATAGCAATATACACAATCTGAAGTCCTATTCACTATTACTTCCTAACTTTCTCCCTCCACCCCAAGCAATAACTATTGTTGCCATTTGAGTGGGCTTTTCCCAGAACTTTTCAATGCATAGAAAAATACATGTTTTTATGTACAAGTTTCCCTCTTTCCTTCCTTTATTTTTCTTTTTCTCTGTCTTTAAAAAAATATTAATTCAGGTAGGCATGTATTTGTTTGTTTACTTGCATAAATGGTATCTTAGTGTATGCATTGTCCTGCAATTTGCTGTTTTCACTCCTCAATAAGTGTGTCAGTTCGGGGTCCTCTAGGAAAGAGACACTGAGAGCGGTTAGAAGTAGAAGAGATTAATTGGAGGTGATACCTGGAAAGATGGGGGGACAAGCTGGGGAGGGACAGCACGGAGATGGGGATCTCACAGGGTCTCAGTCAGCTATTGGGAAGCTCAGAGACTGCCCCCTAGAGGAGCACCTTATTTGGCAGAAATGGCTTAGGCCTTACAACCCCACCATGCTCTGTCATTGGCTGGGGGACACCCAGGAAAATCATGGCCTTAACACAAATGCTGCAGTAAACCCCCAGAGCTCTGCAGCTGGAGGCCATCAGCTTACTGCACTCCTCATAGTCACTGGTAACGCCTCTTTTACAGCCCCACAGCTGCCTCATTGGTCTCAGAATCTTTTCATGAGGGGTATGTGTGCTTTTTGTTGAGAATGTTCCCCAAGTATGGGTTGATTACAATGGACTTAGCTATTCCCCTCTTGATGGACTCTTAGATTGCCCTCTCTTTGCTATTATGGACAGTGTGGCAATCATCATCCTTGAACAACACTCCATCCACAGCAGGAAACTGATGAGGGCTTCTCTGGAGTAAATATGAAAAGGAGAAATTTCTGACTAAGGATGTCCATTTTGAATTCACAGATTCAGGCCAATTCTCTGCTCAATGGGCTCTGGATGACCCTCTCCTCTGGATGGGAGAACCTGCACTTTCCCATACCCCCAAGACATCTGGATTTGATGCCTCTGAGATTGACCCACCTCCACCAGGTCCCTGACTCTGTTTGTCCAGACTTTGCCTCCTGATGCTCCTGCAACATCCTCAGAAGATCCTTTCACCTAAACTTTTGTCCTGTTTGCTTGGCTGGCCCTTGGTTGTCTGAGGTGGCAAATGTAGGATTTATGATTATAGATTCTGGAAACAACTGATGAGCTTCAATCCCAGCTCCACTAGTTCCTAACTGTGATACCAGGCCAGTTTCTGAAGCTCTTTTTGTATCTCATTTTCCTCATCTGTATAATGAGGCTGTTGAGATAAAATGAGTTATCACGTGTAGCACCCTGCCACCAACTCAATAAATATTAACTTTTGCTATTATCTGACCCCCAGGCTGGGATTCCAGCCCCTTGACATTCATAAGGCGAGTATTCTGGTGCTAATTTCTCATTTCCCAAGTGCCCCATACTTGCAAGTGGATTCCTCAAGATCTGGACCTGCTTCTGTTTTGGTCTGGAGAACACCCTCATACCATTGTCTCCCCTGAGCAGGGCTACTCTCAGCCTGGGGTTCTCCCTCTTCTGACTTCAGCTTGCCAAATATATAGCAAAACCCCATAATTCAAATCTTGATCCTACAACTTGTAAACCTTAGCTCTCTCATCCATAAAAGGCAGTTGGCAATGTGACCTACTCACAGGGCTGTTGTGAAGATAAGTAGAAATATCACTTACCAAGAACTTAGAGCCATGCTCAGCAAGTGGAATTAACATGATTATCTCCTCAGAAATGGATCTTTTTAGACCCTATTCACTTGTACCTCCTGGTTGACTGAGGATCTGGTATGTCCATCAATCAAGATGTGATTAATACAATCTGATTAATACAAGCAGATTTGACTTGTGTTGAGTTAGGTCTGTGATAACAGAACCTGGTGCAAAGAGATGTAACCCTGAACAAAAGCAAAAGCAAAGAAACAGGACTATCACCAGCAGTGATGACTTTCCTGTCCATCTTCATCACAATGTCTACATAGGTACGCACATCTTATTCTTCATGTTGCAAGGGCCCCTCCCTACAAAGAAATGTGAAAGTGTCCCCATCTAAATGGCACCACCCAGCTACCACTCACCATTACCTTTCATATCTTGGGTCCAGCCTTGTCAAATTCAGTTTTCAGAAAAAAAACAAGCAATGGAAGTTGGGACTTTTATGTAAAAACTCTCAATTTTATGACTTTGACAACTAATCCAAATGAATCTGGCCAAACAGTTTATGCCTCTGCTTTAGGGCATTTCTGCACAGTTTCTCCATAACTAGCTATTTCACCTGAAATCTGATGGTGTCTCTCTCTCTCTCTAAAGCATGTGGTAGCTTCAATGGTTGATAACATTTACATGGCAATTATGGGCACTTTGGGATTCCAGTGGTCTGCATTAAACACTTTCTCTTTTGAGTTGCCAGGTTTTATTTCTCCTGGGTTCCTGCTTGGCTTCTGTTGATTATGTCCTTTCTTCCTACCCTTCCCCTCCCTCACCTTTCTACAAGGGCAGGTGATAAAGTTGACTGCCTGGCACATAATATTTGTTGAATGATTGTGAAGTTAGGAATCCAGGCACTTCTTTCCCCCAGCAACTCTTTTAGTTTGTATCTTTTTCCTCTTGGAATGAAATTAAAGTGATTTTTCAGGAACCTGTTTAACCAGATAGAGAGCAAGGCTTCTCTGGGACCACAAATCTCCCTTTGGGCCTCTTTGTATCTGGGGGGTGCATTTTTCACTTCTAAGGGTTTTATTTACTGGCCACCAAAGCTCCCTTCTTTCAGGTGTCCTTGGTTTATGTCTGGGCACCATCTTATTGCTATGCACTGAATGGTGAAGTATGTTTTATGAGTACTTATTCTTAGGACCTTCCACAGAATACTGTGACAATGTAGCCAGAGCTGTTGAGGCTTAGGGTCTTCAGTTTTGTGGGGTGCATGGGAGACAGGAGGGACGGTGTGCATCAAGGGCTGGGATTGCTGCTACCCTAGCGTAGGGTAGATGACTTCTCTCATGGGTACCATGCTTAATTATCATCCTGATTTACTCTGTTCCCTTTGCACATGGAGAGGTTGAAGAGCCATTGTAAGATGATTTTCAAACTTCTGTTTAGCAGGGAAAGCTTTTTCTTAAATGATATTGTATAACAAGACAGGAAACAACAAATGGAGAGGATGTGAGGAAAGAGGAACCGTCTTGCATTGTTGGGAATGTGAACTGGTGCAGCCACTCTGGAAAACTGTGTGTCTCAAGTTCTCCTCAATCCTGAATGTCTCTCCCATAGGCCTGTACTTCCTAGGAAGATGGCATCCTGTCTTCAGCTGGTCTTCAGTGAGCTTCTTCACATGTACAATGGAGCTTATCCACCGATGGCTTTGGGAACAACTGTCTGCTTGGGCCCACAGCAGCACCTCTCTTCTGGGTGATTTATTTCAGGAAAGGACAACTCACTGGCCAGCATTTGACTTATCTGAGACTTTGTTGTCTTGGAAATATGGGGCCAAGAGACTGAGGAGCAAAGTGGGCCCAAGTTAAAGATGGGTGGTACCTGGGATCCTTTTCCTGGAGTAGGAGGAGCAGCACCCTCTTTCATGTGGCCACTGACCCTTTCAAAATCTGATGCTGATTAGAGTTTGGGGATGTGCCTTTCAAGCCTTTGATTAATAGTTTCCTTGATGAATCCAAATTAAGGCCCATGTCCTTTCCCCATCTCTACTGCTCCAAAGAGCATAATAGAAAATTGCTTCCCCTCTGCCCTCAGCTGCTTGGCGTTAACATCTCATGTGTCTTTCTGATTGGACAAAGTGGGGAGGGATACAAGTAAGGCAGGTATCACCTTTGGAAACCAAACGCCTTTATTGACAGCCTCGAGACTGGCCTGGGCCCCTCCAGTGTGTTCCCACAGAGTCCTACTACATCATTTCACGCACTATTTTGTAATTGCCTTTTACATGTCTAGTTGATGAGGTTGAATGAAAACCTCTAGGTCTGAGAGTTTGAAGTCATCGAATAATAATATTTAAAAGCAAATCATGGTGCCTTAATCAAGTGGTAAATTTGTACTTGCTGGCCTTGCCTACTTGGCAACAAAGGAACAGCCCCAGGGTGAACATCAGAATGTAATTTGCAGATGGAAGAAAATAGGTCACTCTTCATACTCGTAGACTGTATTTTTAAATTAAAAAAAAAAAAAAGAAAAAGGAAAAGGAAAAGGAAAAGAAAGCCAGGGCACAAGCTGTCCTGAGTACTTATGGTAACAATGGGAGAGAATGGTTGTAAATCCAGAATGCAGTGCCCCTGTTGTCAGGCAGGCTGTGCCTAAGCTAATAGCCCCTTAGCTCTCAGTCCCAACCTTGGTCTTACCCCCACATTCATCAAGGTGATGGAGATGAGGCTACTTCCCATCCTAGGTCCTCCTGGGTAATCATAGTTAATTGAGCTTCTCACTTCTCATGACTATCCCCTCCCCTCTATGCCTATGGCAGCCCCTGAATTTGCCAACCTGGAGCTGCTGGCTGCTCTGTGTCTCTCTCTGAGCTCTGCCTCTTGTCCACCCAGGCTTCCTGACCCCCAGTTCCTACCACATCCACTCTTGGACTCCATGTGCCTTCATCCCTCTCTAGGCTTGCCTAATCTCAGAGGGCATCCCATCATCCTTTCTTTGGCTAACTCTCCTGCCCTCAGCCTGCCCCATACTACAGAAACCACATCCACCCTTTTCACACCTGTCTGGCCTGTTAAAGAGAACTGAGCCAGACTGAGGTTAAAGCAGGAAAAACAGACTTTATCCAGGAACTATTGCAACATAAGGAAAGAGGCCTCAGTATAGAACTGGGCTCAGTTCTGAACAGAGTAAGAACAAGTGAGAATTTATAGCTGAGGAGCAGTTTGAGAGAGTTGGTGGATGGAAATTATACTAGAGGAGGCATCAGGGGTAAGGGAGGAGGAATTCTTGCTAAGCTGACCTAACAGGATTCTTGCTGAAGGTAGGCCAGGGTGATCAGGTGTCACTGGGGGATGGTGGGCAGTGGGGGTGGGGAGGAATTTGATCAGATATCAAGGGTGGGGGAGGGGATTCTCTCTAAACTGACTTAGCAGGCTTCCTGCCAAAACTGGGTTATGCAACAGCAAGGAGGAGGCCAAGGTTGAAGGTTGAGAAGAGGGCTTACAGGACCCTGACTAAAGTTTGATTAAGGTGAGGATTTTTTCAAGCCTATGAGTGCTGCCATAGGGCAATTACACATCTCTGTTCCCTGTGTCCTAGACACCACTCAGCATCTCTTTGATGTCCCAGCCCCTTCTTCCCTTCCTCTGTAGCTGCTCCAAACCCATTCTCAAGCCTCAAAAAGACTGTGCTAGCACAGAAGGAAAGAGAATCCTGGTGTGAATTCCTCCACTCCCTTCCTCATTTGCTGTACCTTGTCTCCTCTTTCTCCCTCTTTTACCTCCCTGCTGCCTATCCTCTGTCTATAGATACTAGGGCTAGGACTAGACATCACTTGTTACAGGAAGTCTTCCTTGGATCCTCCAACCCCCACTGGCCAACATTAGGTTAGAGTCCCTTTCTGTGGGTTTCTACACAGTCCTGATTTTAGCTCCATCACACCATACAATAGTGGTGAGTCACTGTTCATCTTGCCTTCTAGACTATGAGCTCCTGGGAGGCAGAAATAGTGTTTTGCTTGTTTTTTTTTTTTATATCCCCAATACTTGGCAGACTGTCTGACACATAGTAGGTGTTTGGTGTGTGTTGAATGAATGAATTCCCTTTCTGGACAAAAATTACTCCTTTCACCTGCATTCTGGACCTTTTTTCTTCCTGCCTCCTCCTGCCATCAATTGTTCTGTCTCCTCATGGTGTTTTGCATTCTACTGTCATTATTGTAATTAATAATAATAATATTATAGTGGCTATTCACTGGATACTTACTAAGTTCCAGGCACTTTGCTGAATACCCTTAAATACGTGCTCTAGTTTAATCCTTATAATAGTCCTATGCGGGCACTATTATTATCCCACTTTCCAGATGACATTTAAATATAGTCTCCTTTATTTAAAGCGTTGCCCTTCCTAGATGCTGTATTCCCTTCCACCTAATGCCGTTATGCTCTTTCATTACATTCAAAGTGCCATCTGTACCAGCTGCCTGCACACTCTGACCTCTCTGTCATTCCTATCTCACTGGAACAGAGCCTTGCCTGACTGTAAAAGCTCCCACTGACGTCACCAGTGACCTCCAGGAGGCCAGTACAGTGCCCGCTTTCACGCTCTATCGCCCCAGTTTCTCAGTAGCAGATGACACTGATGGCTCCTACCCACCCCCGAGCCTCTCCTTCCTTTCCAGTTTGAGTTTCCTCTGGCTCTGTAAACTGTGTGTTGCCCAGGGCTCCATTCTCTGCTCTTTCCTTTCTTCCTTCGGGCTCCACATTGTTTGCCTCAGCTTCACTAAAAGTCCCTTTCTGCAGCCCAGACCCTCTTCCTCCAACCCACCTCACCCCACTGCTCCCCCACCCCCTGGCTGCCACCCCAGTACCAAATGACCAGGGCTTGTTTCCCCAAGGGTTTGTTCTCCCCCTCCCACCATAGAGGCCACACCCACCTGCTTACTTGCTGTCTCCATCCAAACCTGACTCAGCACCTGCTGGTCCCCTCAAGTTAAGTATTCCTTAACTTGGCCAACTAACTCTTCCTATCACCCACCTTGAGGCCCAAGTAAACACATCTTCAAGAGTCCTGACTCTTTCCCTTCTCTTCCAACCACCAGATCACATTAATTATTTATAACAGACTTCTCTCATATCTGCTTTTCTTCCCTTGTATCTTCATTGATGTTGCCCCAACAATACTGAGCCAGGTGCCCCCAGAAGAATCAGCCATGCTCTCTCTTGCCCCTGAACCTTTTTTTTTACTTAAAAAATTACACATATTTAAGGTGTGCAACTTGATAGTTGTACGTTGCTAAATAATCATCACAACTGAGGTAATTAACATATCTATCACCTCACATAGTCACCGTATGTGGGGTGTGTGTGTGTGTGTGTGTGTGTGTGTGATAACACTCAGAGCCTACTCTCTTAGCAAATTTTGGATGTTCAGTACAGTGTGGTTACCTATAGTCACCACACTGTAACTTAGATTTCCAGAACTTATTCATCTTGCATGACTCAGACTTTGTACCCTTTGACCAACATCTTCCCATTTCCCTTACCCTGAGCCCCTGCTAATCATTCTACTTTCTGGTTCTCTGGGTTTGACAATTTTAGATCACAAATATAAGTAAAATTATATAGCAATTTGTCCTTTTGCATTTGGCTTCTTTCATCTAGAATACTGTTCTCTAGGTCCATCTATGTTGTTGCAAATGGCAGGATTTTTTTTTTCTTTCTCATAGTTGAATACTACTCCATTGTATGAATGTACCACATTCTCTTTCTCCATTCATCTGTCAATGGACATTTAGGTTGTTTCCCTATCTTGGCTATTGTGAAGAACAGTTCAATAAATACAGGCATGCAGGTATTTTCTTGAGATCCTGATTCTGATTCAATTCCTTTGGATAAGTACTTGGAAATGGAATTGCTGGATCAGAGGATGTTTCTATTTCTAATATTTTGAGGAACCTCCATACTGTTTTCCATAGTTGCTGCACTAGTTTACATCCCCACCAACAGTACATCAGGATTCTTTTCACATCTTCACCAATATTTACTATCTTGTCTTTTAATACACTTGTTAGCCATTCCAGCAGTTGTGAGGTGATATCTCATTGTGGTTTCATTTTGTATTTCCCTGATGATGACTTCTGTAGAGCATCTTTTCATGTGGTCAACTGGATGTCTTCTTTGGAAAAATATCTATTCAGGTCCTCTGCCCATTTTTAAATTGGATTATATATGTTTTTACTTTTGAGTTTTATGAGTTTCTCATATTTTTTGGATATTAAACTCTTATCAGATATATAGTTTTCAAGTATTTTCTTACATTCCATAGGTTGTCTTTTCATTTGATGATTCTCACCTCTGAGTCTTTACCCCTACTCTCTTCCTGCTTCATGACTGGTCCTCCTCCCCCTTTGCTCCTGGTTTGGCATACTTCATTATAGAAGCTATCTTTTTGCTATAAAAATACTAGAATATCTGTTTGTAGTCTCTACTAGACTATGAGTATCGAGAAGTCCAAGATTTTGCCTCTCTGTTTTTGTAATGCCAGTGCCAGTACTGGGATTAGCATGGCTAGGATGTAACTCGATTTTTTTTTCCTCTATGCTCATCATTTAAGTGAATCATCAATTCTTGGAGTCAGAGGCAGAAAATGCAATTCCAAAACCCAATTGTAGGTGACACTTTGGGCTTCAGACCAGAGATACCAGCAAAGGGCATTCTTGATGCTCCTTTCCCCCTGCCTACCTTCCGAAGACAGGCTCAGGCACTGTAAAAAATCATGGGGATGGTGTCTGAGGAGAAGAAAGGGATGGAGTGGTATATTTGAGGGACATTTTCATATTTTGCTATACTAAATATCTCAAAATCTGTAGGTCTTTGGATTTAGCTGAGGAGTAGAGGTCACCAGCCATGAAGGTAGACCTGAATGTTAATATCCGGTATTTGTAGGTGGCCTCTCTATTTGACAGCTCAAGTTTTTGGTTCTATTTTTTCCATCTCCTCCAAACAACCCTTGATGTTGAATTCTCTTAGGAAGGAGAATCCTAATCACAGTGCATATGAATAACTGAGAGCAACTGCTCTCACCAGCAGGATGAAATGTGTTGCCATTACTTGGGCTTGAATGAAAGTTATTTTCTGATTCTTCCAAGCTCTCCTGGTCTCCCAAAGGGATAGAATTCCAGGTCGTTTCAGAGTCTGGGGATAGAGGTGAGCAGGAACATCCAAAATCTGTGTAACATATTGCAGGGGAATCTGATTGAAGAAGATCTTTAGGCCTCTCAAGATATATGTCCCTTTGAACAAGACCTTTGTCTTGCAGGTATAAACGTCTACCACTCAACCCTGTCATGGAGCCTTCTAGACCAGTCTCTTACAAAGCAACAGCTGTTTACATTTACCATTATATCTCCTGGCTGGGCCAGAGCAAATTCCTGTGATTCTCAGGGGTGAGTTTCCTCATTGGCAACAAAGACAAAAAGGAGAGTTGGACTAGATGATTCTGAGGAGCTAGGAATCCGTGGTATGCGTGACAACCTCTGCTAACCATAAGCTTGTCTAGAGACGTTGTACAGGACAGTAAATTATAGGGTGGGGTTTCTTCTTTCTCTTTACTTGAGAAGTTAATTCTTGGAAATGGCCTGTTAACCATCTTGTATAGGTGCCACCACCACGTGAACATGCCCAGGCTAGCCAGCTGCAGGATAAAAGACATGTGTCCCAGCCACCCCTGTTACCCAGTTGATAGCAAGCCCATCCTGCAAAGCAGAACCACAGGCATGCCTTGGGACTGTCTGCAGGCCCACAAGGGAGCCCAGCTGAGGCGAAAATAACTGCCCAGCCAAGCCCAATGAAGGGCCTTCGCAATGCCTGAGCTAAATAAATAGCCATTATTTTAAATCCATAGGTTTGGGGATAGTTTGCTTTGCAGTAAAACTGGATTATGGGCAAAATGGGCCAGTAGTATTCCTGCTCCTGACCTTCATGCACACATCAGCAGACAAGGAGGTGGGAGTGGTAAATAAATGCGCAAAACAACAGGGAATGGAGCCAGGTTTCTTGGTCATAGGTCACCCAACAAGAGGAGTGGGGAGGATGGAGGAATGGATGGTGTCACCAGTGAGTTCAGAGCTGATTGGAGCCGACAGGCAGCTACTGGTGTGCCTGCAAAGCCCCAATCCCACCTGGTTTTCTTGCTGGGCAGATAGGTATCTCCTTGACTCTTATTCTGGGCAAAACAACAAACAGAGTTTTGTTTTTCAGGCAGAAAGGAACTTAATGTTTTATAAGACAGCTGCTGAATCTTACCACAGGGGTGCCTAACTTCTGGAGTTTAGGGGCCAAGTGAGAACAATGACAAAGGGAAGAAAAGCATCTTTGGAGAGAAGCTACTCAGAGTTGCCAATGCCCTCTAGCTCTGAAAGGCACCCCATGAGAAGTAGGAATTTGGTCTGGCCCAGCCAGGAGATGGAATGGTAAATGTAAACAGCTGTTGCTTTGTAAGGGTCTAGTCTCCATGACGGAGATGAATGGTGGAAGTTTACATCTGCAAAGGGTCTTAAAGGTTGTCTTGTGAGAAATCTTTGTCCTCCATTTGAAAGCTTTGTTTTATTGTTAGAGTTATTGTTTTTATGGATACAAGCAAAACCTGAATTTATTCTCTTTGGAAAGTAGTCATACAGAAGTGGCATTGCCTCTTCATGCCACCCTTGCAAAGGAAGCCACTGTCAGCATACTCTCAACCCCTTACTCTCAACCCCTCTCTCTTTACATTCACATAAAAATGGACATATATTCACAAATCTACTTTCCTATTGCTACATTATGGGATCATACCAAACACAATGTTTTTTAATTTGATTTTCTCACTGACCAGTATGTTTTGGAGGTCTTTTTGTCTTCATATATGGAGGTCAAATTCAATTTTTTAAAGGCTGCATAGTATTCCATCATAAGGATATCCATGCTCCCTTGATTACTTCATGATTGATGAGAAATGTAGATTGCTTCTACTTCGTTGGCTATAATAAACCTCAAAGTCAGAAACACTTTTGTGCACAACTCTTTGAGCATATATGAGTGTTTCTTTAGGGCAGATACCTAGAAATGGAATTACTAGAACAGAGGGCACATGTATTTCTCAGGTATGGCATAATTTGCTTTTAAACCATCTCCACTTGCTGCTTGCTCTAGGGAAGTTATTCAATTAACTTTTCATTTCTTCTGCAATTGATATTGGTCTATTCAGGTTTGGCCTCTTCTTTAGTAAGTTTTTAAGATTTGTTTTTCTCCCTGGAAATCATCTATTACATTTGAATTTTCATATTTGCTGGTAATTATGCTATTTATATTTAGCCTTTTTTAAAGATTAATTTTATTATTTTATTTGACAGGAGAGAGACAGAGAGAGAGAACATGAGACAGGGAAGGAGCAGACAGAGAGGGAGAAGCAAACTGCTGCTGAACAGGAAGCCTGATATGAGATTTGATCCCAGGACCTGAGATCATGATCCAAGCCAAAAGCAGAGGCTTAACTGACTGAGCCACCCTGGTGCTCCATATATTTAGCCTTTTTAAATTTATAACAATCTCCTCTTTGACCCACATCTCTTTTTGTCATTAATATTGTTTGTGTCTTCTCTATTTTTTTCTTAAAGATTTATTTATTTATTTATTTATTTATTTATTTATTTAGAATGTGAGCAGGAGGGGGGAGCAGCGGAAGAGAGAGAATCTTAAGCACACTCTGCATTGAGCATGAAGCCTGACGTGGGGCCTGGTCTCACCACCCTGAGATCACGACTGGAGCAGAAATCAAGAGTTGGACGATTAACCAACTGAGGCACCCAGGTGCCCCATTCTGTGTTTTCTCTTGATCAGGTTTGCCAGAGGTTTATCTGTTGATCTTTTCAAAGAATGAATTTAGTTCTTATTGGTTATTCTTGCTTTGGTTTTTGGCCCATTAATTTCTTTTATCATTATTAAATGCTCCTACATCTTTGAAACTGCTCTGTAGAGCTTTTGTATAATTTTTCTGGTAGTATGTTTAATTCATTTAAAGATTTTTAGTTTTCTAATATATGCATTTAAAATTTAAACTTTTCCCGTGAGAACTACTTTTGGTGTATTCTCATTTTTGTTCACTTTTGAATAGTAATAATTTCCATTTTATTTTTGTTATCCAAAAATTATTTTGGAAAATTTGTTAAGTTTTTATTTAAGTTCCAGGTAGTTAACATACAATATAATATTAGTTTTAGGTGTACAATACACTGATTCAATACTTACATACAATACTTGATGCTCATCACAAGTACACTCCTTAATCCCCATCACCTATTTCACACATACCCCCACCCACCTCCTCTCTGGTAACCAGCAGTTTGTTCTCTATAGTTAGGAATCTGTTTCTTGGTCCCCCCCCCCCTTTCTTCCCCGCCTTTCTTGTTTGTTTTGTTTCTTAAATTCTACATAGTAGAATTCATAATAGTGAAATCATTCGGTATTTGTCTTTCTTATATTTAGAAATATTTTAATATTTCTAAGCAGACAATCTTTTTGGCTATCCTTTTGATGCTGATTTCTTAGTTTTTAGCATTGTGGTCTGAGAATATACCTGTATGATTTCTGCTTCACGGAAAATTTTTTCTAGATTTTATTTCTAGATTCTCTCTCTCATCAAGTTTATTATTATGGTATTCAAAGTCTCTATGTCTTGAAGGTTTGGGTTATTTAATGAGAGGGATAGACAAATCCTCCCTTCTTTCCCACTCCTCCTTTAGCTTTATTGAGATATATTGACATAGTCTTGGGTAAGTTCAAGGTATATAGTTTCATTTGATATGATACACTTACACATTTGATATACTTATATATTGCAAAATGATTACCATAATAGCATTAACAAACACCGCCATCATTTTACATAATTATCTTTTTTCTGTGGTGAGAATATTTAAGATCTAGTCTCTTAGCAACTTTCAAGTATGTAATACTGTATCATTAGCCATAATCACCATGCTGTACATCAGAGCCCCAGAACTCGTTAATTTTATACCCGCAAGTTTGTACCCTTTGGCCAGTATCATCCCATTTCCCCACTCCTGTCCATGGTCATTATTCTACTTTCTGTATCTATGAGTTTGGCTGTTTTAGACTACACATATAAATGAGATCATACAGTATTTGTCTTTCCCTATATGGTTCATCTCACTTAGCATAATGCCCTCAAGTTTCATCCAAGTTGTTGCAAATGGCAGGATTTCCTCCTTTCTCATGGTTGAATACTAACTATTCCCTCACATATCACATCTTCTTTATCTATTCACCCATTGGCACTTAGGTTATTCCCAAACTTTGGCTATTGTGAGTAATATTGCAATGAACACAGGGGCACAGACATCTCTTTGAGATTCTGTTTTCATTTCCTTTGGATATATACCTAGAAGTGGAGCTGCTAGATCATAGAGTGGTTCTATTTTTAATTTTCTGAGGAGACTTCATACTGTTTCCCTAGTGGCTGTACCAACTTACATTCCCACCAACAGTGCACAAGGACTCCCTTTATTCCACATCTTTGCCAACATTTGCTATCTCGTCTCTTTCTTGGTGATGGCCATTCTAATAGTTGTAAGGTGATAGATATCTCATTGTGGTTTTGATTTACATTTCCATAGTTATGAAGTGATGTTGAATACCTTTTCATGTACCTATTGGCCATTTATGTGTCTTCTTCAGGAAAATGTCTATTCAAGTCCTTTGCCCATTTTTTTAAAAAGATTTTATTTTATTTTATTTTATTTTATTTTATTTTATTTTATTTTATTTTATTTTATTTATTCATGAGAGACACAGAGAGAGGCAGAGACATAGGCAGAGGGAGAAGCAGGCTCCATGCAGGGACCCTGATGTGGGACTGGATCCCAGGACTCTGGGATCATGCCCTGAGCCAAAGGCAGACGCCTAACTGCTGAGCCACCCAGGCATCCTCCTTTGTCCATTTTTAAATTGGATTGTTTAGGTTTCTTTTCTATTGAGTTGTGTAAGTTCTTTATATATTTTGAATATTAGCTCTTTATCAGATACATGATTTACAAATGTTTTTCCCATTCCACCACTTGCCTTTTCAATTTTTGATCATTTCTTTTGCTAGCCAGAAGCTTGATGCAGTTCCACTTACCATTAACTCTTGGACAAGGTGGGAGTTATGGGCACCAATCCCCATGCAGTCGAATATCTATGTATAAAGTGACTACCCTGAAACTTAACTACTAGTAGTTTACTGTGGACCAGAAGCCTTACTGAAACATTAAAATTAATACATATTTTGGGATCCCTGGGTGGCGCAGCAGTTTGGCGCCTGCCTTTGGCCCAGGGCACGATCCTGGAGACCCAGGATCGAGTCCCACATCGGGCTCCCGGTGCATGGAGCCTGCTTCTCCCTCTGCCTGTGTCTCTGCCTCTCTCTCTCTCTGTGACTATCATAAATAAATAAAAATAAAAAAATTAAAAAAAATAAAATTAATACATATTTTGTATGCCATATTTATTATATACTGTATTCTTACAATAAAGTAAGCTAGAGAAAAGAAAATATTTTTTTAGAAAATCATAAGGAAGAGAAAATACACTTACAGTATTGTAGGTATATTTATTGAAAAAAATGTCTGCACATAGGAAGGCCAGGCTGGCATTGGAATGGTAGGCAGCAATAGGTCAGGCCCCTGGGAGACAATGTTCTGAAGTCTGGTGGTTTTGGTTTATTAGTGGCAGCCACCAACCAAGCTGTGGCTGGTGACAGTAGCTTGGAGGTACAGTATAGCTGCTCCATCTGCCCAGAGGTGTACCAGTTAATGTGGCATATCTCATTTTTGTTTTATGTATGTTGTGTATCCCTGCTTCTTAGGGATAAATCCCACTTAATCAAGGTGTATGCTACTTTTACTGTATGTTGGATTTGGTTTGCTGATATTTTGTTGGGAATTTTTGCATCCATTATTCATCGGGGATATTGGTCTGTAGATTTCCTTCCTCGTAGTATCTTCATCTGACTTTGGATTCAGGATAATACTGGCCTTATAATGAGTTTGGGAGTGTTCCGTCCTCTTCAATTTTTTGGAAGAGTTTGAGAAGTATTGACATTAATTCTTCTTTAAATGTTTGGTAGAATTCACCAGGGGGGAAGAAAAAGGAATTCACCAGGGAAACCATCCAGTTCTGGGCTTTTCTATGTTGTGAGGTCTTAGATCACTGTTTATCTCCTATTGGTCTATTCAGATTTTCTATTTCTTCAAGATTCAGTCTTGCTAAGTTGTATATTTCTTTGAATGTATCCATTTCTTCTAATTTAATCAGGTTGTTGGTGTATAACTACTCATAATATAATGGCAATAATTAAATATTTTGCCCATTTTAAAATTGGGTTGAATATTTTCTAACTGCTTCTATTAGGTCAGTATTCCCCTAATACCAAAAGCAGACCAAGACATTGCAAGAAAAATAAGACTATCAATCACTATCTATTATGAATATAGACACAAAAATCCTCAATAAAATATTAGCAAATTGAATCCAGCAACATATAAAAAGAATTATATACCATGAGTAAATAGGATGTATCCTGGGAACATAAGACTGGTTTAACATCCAAAAAATCTATTAATGTAATATTCCATATAGACAGACTACAGGACACAACCACATGATCATCTCAATAGATGTAGAAATGATATTTGATAAAATTCAAGACACTTTTATACCATCAACAACAAAAACTATCAAAGTAGGAATAGAAGAGAACTTTCTCAACCTGGTAAAGGGTATCTGTGAAAATTCCACAACTAACAATACTTAATGGTAAAGGCCTGAAAGCTTTTCCTCTATGATCGAAAACAAGACAAGGATGTCTGCTCTTGCTTCAATATTGTACTGGAGCTTTTGATGGACAATTAGGCAAGAATATGGATTGTGGGGAAGGGCATCTAGATTGGAAAGAGAGAAGTAAAATTATCTTTCTTTGAAGATGACATGATCTTATATATAAAATCTTAAGGAATCCTCTGAAGAACTATTAGAATGAATAAACAAGTTGAACAAGATTGCAAGTTGTAAGATCAAAATTTTAAAAATCAATTCTTTTCTTATATACTTGCAATGAATAATCCAAAAATAAAATGAAGAAAACAATTCCGTTTACAGTAACATCAAATGAATTTAAAACTATGAAATACAGTTGAAATAATTAAAATTGGGTTTTCTGTCTTTTATTATTGAGTTGTAAGTGTTCTTTACATATTCTGAATAAAAGTTTTTATCAGACATATGATTCACAAATATCTTCTCTTGATCTGTGGGTTGTCTTTTCGTTTTCTTAATAGTGTCTTTGAAGTGCAAAAGTTTTTCATGTTGATGGAGTCAAATTTATACTTTAAAAAAATGGAGAGTTCTTTTGGTATCATATCTAAGTAATCTTGCCTAATCTAAAGTCATGAACATTTTCTCTTTTTTTTTTTTTTTTTTAAATTTTTTATTTATTTATGATAGTCACAGAGAGAGAGAGAGAGAGGCAGAGACACAGGCAGAGGGAGAAGCAGGCTCCATGCACTGGGAGCCTGATGTGGGATTCGATCCCGGGTCTCCAGGATCGCGCCCTGGGCCAAAGGCAGGCGCCAAACCGCTGCGCCACCCAGGGATCCCTGAACATTTTCTCTTATGCTTTTTCTAAAAGTTTTATAGTTTTAGTTCTTACATTTAGGTCAATGATTTATCTTGTGTTAATTTTGTTTATGGTTTAGAATAAGGATCTAAAATCATCTTTTTGCATATGGATGTACAATTGTCCCAGAATCATGTTTAAAAAGCTATTCATTACTTGACAAATCATCCAAATATCAACTGACCATAAATGTAAGGGCTTGTTTTTGCATGCTTTATTCTGTTTATGTCTACTCCTAAGTTTATACTATCCTATTCTATACTATACCTCACTGTAGCTTAATAGTAAGTTTTAAAACTGAGACTTGAAACCCCTTCAATTTTATTCTTCTCCTTTAAGATCCTTTTGATTATTCTAAGTAATTTGCATTTTCATATAAATTTTAGGATTATCTTGACAATTTCTGCAAAAAAACAGCTAAAATTTTGACAGGACTTACACTGAACCTATAAATTAATTTGGGTACAGTTACTATCATTTTTGAGTCTTTCAGTCCATGAATCAAACATAAATATTTATTTATTTAGATTTTTTTTTAGTTTCTCTGAGCAATGTTTTGTAGTTTTCCATGCACAAATCTTGTACTTCTTTTGTTAATTTTATTTCTAAGTTTGTAATGCTTTTTGATGTTATTGTACATGGAATTGTTTTCTTAATTTTATTCTTGAACTGTTCATTGTGAATTTGTAGAAGTACAATTTTTATATATTTAACTTGTTATTAGTCACTGAACTTGTTTATTAGTTCTTTTATTTTGCTTTTCTACTTATAGGATTACATTATCTGTGAATAAAAACATTTTTAGTTCTATTTTCCAACTGGGATGCTTTTAATTTCTTTTTTCTTGTCTGATTGCACTAACTAAAACTTCTAGTACAAGGTTGAATGGATGTGGCGAGAGCAGACATCCTTGTTTTTTTCCAATCTTAGGGGGAAAAATGTAGTCACTTATCATTAAGTATGGTATTGGTTGTAGGTTTTTTATGATGCACTTCATCAGGCTGAAGAAATTTCTTTCTATTCTGAGTTTGCTGAGAGTTTTATCATTCATGGGTGCCAGATTTTGTCAAATGTTTTTTCTGCATCTGTTGAAATGGCCAATAGTTTTGGTCTTTTGTTCTATTAACATAGTGTATTACTTTGTGGGTTTTTTGTGTGTGTGTTAAACCAGCCTTGAAATATTGGATAAATTGCATTGGTCATGCTATATAATTTTTTTATATGTTGCTGGATTCAGTTTGCTAATAATTTCCTGAGAACTTTTTGCATATATATTCATAAGAGATATTGACTTTAGTATCAGGGAAATCTTAGCCTGAGAGAATGAATTAGAAAGTTTTTTCCCTTCCTTTATTTTCTGTAAGAGTTTCTGAAGGATTGGTGTTAATTCTTTAAGTGTTTGGTAGAATTCATCAGTGAAGCCATCTGGGCTAGTACTTTTCCATGCTGGAAAATTTTTAATTACTAATTCAATGCTTTTACTTCTTTAAGTCTAGTCAATTTTTTAAAACTTCTTGAGTCATTTTCTTAAAATTTTGCCTTTCTAGGAACTTCTCCATTTCATCTAAGTTGTCTAATTTGCTGGCATAAAAGTCTTCATAGCATAGTATTCCCTTATATTTCTTTTTAAAGTTAATAACATCTTGGACATGGAAGTTTTGCCTTCTTTTCTTTTTTTCTTTTTGAAAGCCAAATAATTTTTAAAATATTTTATTTAAATTCAATTTACCAACATATAGTATAATACCCAGTGCTCATCTCATCAAGTGCCCTCCTTAGTGCCTGTCACACAGTCACCTCAGCCGCCTATCCATCTTCCCTTCTGCAGCCCTTTGTTTGTTTCCCAGACTTAGGAGTCTCTCGTGGTTTGTCTTCCTCTCTAATTTTTCCCTACTCGGTTTCCCTCCTTTCCCTATGGTCCCTTTCACTATTTCTTATATTCCACGTATGAATGAAACCATATGATAATTGCCTTTCTCTGATTGACTTATTTCACTCAGCATAATATCCTCCAGTTCCATCCACATCGAAGCAAATGGTAGATATTTGTCCTTTTGATGGCTGAGTAATATTCCATTGTGTATATATAGTTTTTGCCTTATGTTGCAAATAACATCAATCCCTTTCAGTAGGAGAGCTGCCAGTCTTGTGGCCTGCCCCAGGAAGATAGAAACCCTTTGCTATAGAGGTGGGGTTGGGGGAAATGGAAACTGCTGCAAACTAAAATGTCATAGACTCCTCCCATTTTATAAGCACATCCAATTTGTTGTATGCTTTGGCCAATCTTCAGAATCTTTAAAGGGTTTTTTATTAAAATTTTTCTCAGTTTTATTACTTCTTTCTTTTGTCAAAGGATTTTCCAAGTTTGTCTTTCAGCTATTTCAGAAGTCTTCCCTCCTACCTCCACCATTTGCATTTATTGCAGTTAATTTATACAAATCAAAGTTATTCCTGCCATCTTATTCTAGTTTCATATTTACCATATTTTATGTTCTCATTCCCCTAGTGTTGCTTTTTAGTGAACAGATTGCATTTTCTTTAATCTTTTTTCTTCTTAATGACTTAATAATTTAAATGCTATTTCTTGTCTTCCTGCAGTTACCTTTAATTTTTAAATAAATACATGTAAACACATTTTTTCTACCCATACTTAAAGTTAATAAGTGTTTATATCCCCTCTCCAAATAAAACATGACTTTGGTATGTTTTTATTTTTCTAGTCTCTCTCATTTCCCTTTTCCCCCACTGCAGTATCTTCCCATGTTGAGACCATTTGCATTTTATCTTTAATCTTAATTTTTATTCTTTTTGTTAAGTAATCAATGTCTTTTTAGGTAGCTGTGAGTTTTGTTGATTCTTTTGTCACCGTTCTTTCTTCATTGCTCTTTAGCCATCACTCACATGGGCACTGTATAGTCTAGACTTTCCCATCCATAATAAACGAATCAGGACCTAATTTTCCATTTTAAAGTATCCCACTATCTGACTATCATTGCCTTTCCTTCTATCTCATTACTCTGGTCCTGTCATGGCAGAAGATATCTGACTTTATTGAAGCTTCCAAATTTTTTACTTTATCTTTGATCACCAGCCTTCACTGTCTATTTCCCTCTTTACCCCTGTTAGGCTATATAGACAATGCAATATAACTGTCTCCTTGTAAACACCCTTTGCCCCTCGTAATTACTCCTGGGAAAACAACCCGGTTAAACCCTAGTTTTCTGCTTACTCCATGTTTGTGCCTAAGAAGCTGAATAATACTTGGGAAAATGACATTAAATCACCTCAAATTTGTAGATCTCACAAGAGCACTCAACACTTTCAGACATGTCTACTGCTCTCCTCCAATAAATTTATCCTCTCTCAAATAGTTATTTTACTTCTCTTCTATTCGTAAGCATCTAATATCCTCTCACCTCTTAATCTCAGCTATGATCTCAACTCCAATTTCACAGAGAAAAACAACTTAATGAGAAGGAGAATGAACTTGTCCTTCTACCTTTCATCTGCCATTCTGCCTGCCTTTGTATCCCAGTTTATAATGGAAGATTTGCACCATGTCCTGTCTGAGCCCTGCTTTCACCCTGGTTCCCTCTCCCTTCAACTCAAGGATTCCCTACTGCCATTATCTCCTTCCTGTCCTGTATTAACACTTCTTCCCTTTCAACTAGGTCATCTTATACATATATACTTTAACATCTCCCCCCTTAAATAAAACACTCTTCATCCAGTATCCTCTTCCAGATTTCCCATTTCCCTGTTCCCAGTCATGACTAAATTCATCAAAATATTTAAATATAAGCAAATCTTTCAAATTTCTTGCCTCTCATTTTCATCCCAGTCACTCCAGGCACATTCAATCCATACTGATAGGGCTTTTTTTTTTTTTTAAAGTTGCCTTTGCCCTACATCTTGACAAAGCTGAAGGTCAAGTTTCTGTCCTCATCTGACTTTTTAGTGGCATATGATCCAATTGACCTTTCCCATCTTTGAAACACTATTTCATCTGATTCTAAGATAACACATTCTTCTTTTTTTCCCTGCTTCAATGCCCATGATTCTCAGACTCTTCAGTTTGCTGCTGCTTCTCTTCCAGATCTTGAAATGCCCAAGGCTCTTTCCTTGGCTCTCTTCTCTATTTAGACTCTACAGGTGATCTCCTATAGTCTTGGATACATAAAAAACATGTATGTGTTGATGACTCAAATTTTAATTAGCAGATGAGATCTTTCCTCTGAGTTTTAGACTCATATATTCAACCATCTACACAACATTTTCACTTGTTTGTCTATCAAACATCTCAAACTTCATATACTTAAAGAGATCTAATGGTTATTACATCCTTCCCATTCCTAGCCCCAAATCATTCCCTCTAGGTCATCCCCATAGTACTACATGTCACCTCCCTCTATCATTTTAGTCCAGTTTACTTTCCTGTCTCCCTTGAGCAACTTTAATAACTTCCTAAATGATCTTATTGTCTCACTTTTGCCACTATAACAGTCAGAATAAAATATAAACTGTGAAAATTTTAGATCTAAATAAAAGTACAAAGAATAGCATAATAAACCACATATCCATAATCCAACATAAGAAATAAAATACTATTGGGGTGCCTGAGTGCCTCAGTTGGTTAAACGTCTGCCTTTGGCTCAGATCATGATCCCAGGGTCCTGGGATCAAACCCTGCACCAGGCTCCCTGCTTTATGGGGAGACTGCTTCTCCCTCTCTCTGCCTGCTTGTGCTCTCTCTCTCTCTCTCTCTGTCAAATAAATAAATAATCTTAAAAAGAAAGAAAAGAAATAAAATACTATTGATGAGTTAAAGTCTCGATGAGATCCTCCCTCTCTTTCCCATCTTGGAGGTTAGTGTCCTTTTTAATCTGGTAGTTATTATTCCCACATGTGTCTTTATATCTTTGTGCTATAAATATATATATATATCCCTAAACAATATGTACTTTTGTTTTCATGCTTTATAACTCTATAGACACATTAGATGCCTAGAAAATAAAAACAGACTTTGCTTCTGAAAATAATGCTCTCACTTGGGAGGCTTCTAAACTGCCAAACTCAGGCCACTGTGTGAAACTTCTCATCCCTTGGCTTGATATTTTTTTCTTAGGGATGCCTGTAACATTTCCAAATGACTACAATTCCATTATCTGACCTCAAGATGACAGGATCCCAGTTTGAGCAATTTGCATATGAACTTTTGACTCTTATTTTATGGACTGACTCACCCCCTGGCTTATTTTGATTTTTCCTTTGTCCCCACTTATCACTGACGTTATTTGAAATCATGTCTATATTTGTGTAAATGATTACAAAACTTTTTCTAATAATTGGGCAAGGCCTAGGTAAGTAAATATATAAGTAAATTCGACACATCCCAGAAGAAAGAGAAGAGTTTGATATAAACTCCTTGCATGGTTGTGGTAGTAAGCCCTCTTTTTTTGCATTCAGGATTTTGTGACCAACCAGGTCACCTTGTTTTATCATAGAGGCTAATCTGATGTTTTAATAACATTTCAGGATTAACTGCATTATTCAAAACTGTATTGTAAAGCACCACAAGCCATAAACCAGCTGCTCAAACACCTTATCATGAAATGTCAACATAATGACATCCCAAGTCTCCATTGGCATTGGAATAGGGAGGTGGAAGAAGGATGTAGGAAGTTCCTCTTAGAATTCATATTTATAATATATTTAAGGTCACCTCCATTAAAATATTATGTTTCTTTGAAACAATTTTACTGTTCACTTTCTAGAATTGTGTACCAATGTAGGTATTTTTGTCAGAAGGTGAGTCTGTAGGATGACAAGGAACATGACAATTTTCTTCAGATCTGAAAATGACTATCACAGGGGAGAAGGACCAGACTTTTTCTGTGTGGCCCCAAGAGGCAGAAGCAAGCCAGAGGGTTGGGATCAGTAACAGAGAGAAACTTTCTCATGGTCAAGACCCATTAGAAATGGAATGGCTTAAACTGTTTGTTGTTATTTTAGGCCTTGAGATTTTCATATTTATTGTTAAATAAATTATTGTTAAATGTGTACCTTATCTTTCAGTAATCTGGAATTCTGGCAGTCTTATTTTAAAAGCAATATTTTATAGCAAGCATTAATACTTGTGAATTTGAATTCCATATTCTAACTTGCCTTTCACCCTTTGCACATGTCCAGTGGCTTCAGCCTCCTCCTTGGTCAGTGATGGCCAAGGGTGTTGGAAAAACATGGAAGCTGCTCATCTCAGTGCCACTGTGCATCTCTCCTGTCTGCCTCGGGTCAGCCTGGAGCATCTGCTCAGCCATTCTGATTTCCACTGTCCAGAATATCCCACGGGGAAACCCTTGACCATTAGGGACAGAAGCTGGCTTTCTCTTTCTCTACTTTGCCTTTCCTAGCAGTCTACTCCTGTTACTTAGAGTCATTTCCCAAAGTGTGCAACTGGCAGGCAAGCCCTGGTCCCAGGCTCTCCTTTTGGAAATAAACTAGGTGAAGGTAACCACCAATTTGTTTTATTTGCAGGCAAGTTTCTTTCATTTGCTGGACTCTTATTTCCTCTTCATTGAAATGAGAGAATTTGGCTTGTTGATTCCTTCCAGTTGTAAAAGCCTATTAAATAGAGGAAAATTGTCAAGAATTCCAGGAAATCCCATCTTGCTCAATAATTCTTTTATCGACATTCAAGTGATTTAACCACAGTTCAGATAAGGTTTCCATAGCTTTAAATACTTCCATTCTTCCTTATGTGTGGGTGCCACAACAACTATTTTATGGCTTTTTATCTCCCTAGACCTCAGACCTTATCCTATAATAGCAAGAAAAAGCTTTTAGGGACCTTCACAATGCCAAAGGCTATAGGTCCACTCTTACTACTTTCCTACCTTTCCCAATTACTGCTCACCAAGAAAGCTTGGAATGGGGTTGGGTCTCCCTAAGTGACTACGCATTGCTGAGCCTAATAGTCATGAAGGGCAAAGACAGAGATGATAGGCTGTCAGCAAACATTGGCCTCGATTACATGAAGCAATGAAGGAATGAAGATGATTAAGCAGCTCTCCACTCAGAAATTTCACCCTGAGGGTCCAGACCTAGGAAAATTAGAATGAACACACTTTAGGAAATAGCAGATTCCCACTCAGAACAAATTTTAAGGAATTTAAGTCGAAACAAAATATTTAGTACTAATAAAGTAATTTGTTGCTTATTGATTAGTTGTTCCTACTTTGAGTAGCAGACTTCAGGACAAAGGTAGATTGTGGTTAGAGGTCAGATTTTTTTGTGCTCAGATGAAAGAGGGCAGTCTCGTGGCACCAGGACACTGGGACAAACTTCCAGCTTCTAGGGAGTGTGGTCCACAGCTGATCACTTGTGCAGGAAGACACTTTTGCAGAAGTTTGTAGGGGTGGGGTGATAAAGATGCCATCCATTGGAGGTTCCCATGAGGTTCTTTGTCACAATTTCCAAATCTAGCCACTTTCCTTAGTCCAGACTACCATTAGCTCTCTGGTGAATGACCTTCTGATTGGTCTTCATGTTCCCACTTTGACTTAGTGCCCTTCCTCCTCCATCGTTCCTGCACATAACAGCCAGTATATTCTTTAAAATGTAAGTCACATCCTGTCTGCCTCTGCCCAAAATCCCTCGAGGGATTCTTACTGCATTAGAGCAAACTACAAAGTCCTACGTGATCTGTCCTTGCTCTTCAAACCCACCTCCTTCTTCACTCCCATGCTCCAACCATGCTGACCTTCTCTCTCTCCCTGAAGCATTCAAAGAGTCTTCCCTCCTCTGGGACTTTGTGCTGGTGACATGCTCTGCTTTGCCATGGGGTTTCCGTGTGACTGGCTCCTTCTCACTATTCAGGTACCAATTCAAATGTCATCTCTTCATGAAACTGTTCCTTGACCCTTTGAAATCCTGTATCACATCACCTTGTTTAATGGACTTTAACAGCATTGTCACACTATCTAGAAATATCTTATTTATTGACTCATTTGTTTTTTCTCCTCACCTAGTAGAATGTGTACTCTATGAGAGCAGGGGCCTCTGTGTTTTGTTGGCCACAGGGTCCTCAGCAGTATGGATGGTCTTTGGGATTTATAAGGTGCTAAATAAATCAAGGTTGAATTTGCTGACTCCCAAATGTCCTCAAGAGTCATCAGTTGTGTTCAGAACAAATCCTCTTGAGAAAGAATACTCCCCATGTCCAAAGGGGTGCATCAGAAGGAACTCAAAAGATGAAAATCTGACTGAGGTTGGAGATGAGGAGGTATTCTTATCCTCAGTAATTCATTCTGATGAAGGTTCTGAAGTCTGCTTTCAGTAGCAGACTTCAGGAGAAAGGTAGATTGTGGTTTGAGGTCAGATTTTTTTGTGCACAGATGGAAGGGGGCAGTCTCGTGGCACCATTGTGTAGTGAGAAGTCATGAAAACAGGAAGCCAAGCTCTTTGTTTGTATTTGGTACTCTCAATATATAGTCTATCCTATCAGTATGGGTTTGTAGAAGAACTTTTGCCATCAGGCTGCTCTGAGGCTGAATACCTGGCAGACTGTGTGCTGTTAGGCACGTCCTGAAGATGTATGGTGTTCTCTACTTCCAATTCCCAGATATTTCCAACACATCACCTGGGGGGGTGGGGGTCAGGAGGAGAATGACAATCAGCTGGACATTGGGTTTGTCCTCAGAGGTTGAGTGAGGGAAGTGACCATGTAGCTTGCCCTACCAGCCCTTTTTAGGCTGGATGGAGCTGGCCTTGGGGTCAGCTGTGAGGCAGAATGTGTTACAGCAATAAGTTGGTAGCCCAGCTTTTAATTTGGATCCATGAGAGGGTTAGAGTGATTGATGTCGAGGAAGTGGAGCTTGAAGAGTGGTGCAGACACCCAGGTGTGCTGGTCCTTTCATCTTCACATCAAATGCTACCTGGTGAGTTACAGAGCACAGACTGGGGGAGGGAGGGGCGACGAGGGTAGGCAGCTGCTGCTCAAAGCAGAGATGGGGCCCCCGTGGCTGAAGATAGATCCTGGCTTCCTGTCAGACAGCTGGCTGTAAATAACAGGCTGCAATTTCCTGGGAGGGGCAGACAGGTAAGAGTCTCTTAGTAGATGAAAGAGATGGAGATGATGATATACGTAACAAATTTAATAAATTATTTTTTTCATTCATTCATTCATTCATTCATTCATTCAACAAGGATCTATATAGCTTTGCTCCTAAAACTGGGCTATGGCCCACAGTGTCAGAATCAGCTGTGGGAGCTTGTCAGAAATGCTGATCTTGGGCTCCACCTCAACCCTGCTGAACTAGAATCTGCATTTGAATAAAACTGCCAAAGGATTCTTAACCATAGACAAGTCAGAAGGCCTGATTTACAGGATAACTATAATGGGCTACTATGGGGTAGGGCCCTGCAGGGATGCTGGGAGGGTGCATCTGGCAAACATCACGCCTCTACTGTGAGGTGCTTGGAGGGGGAGCTCCTCCTGCAGGTGTTACTTCTGAGAAGACACATTCCACACCTGGTTTATGCCTTTCCAAAGTTTCTATAACATCTGTCCTCTTTAACAGGTTAAGTGATGATAGCTCACAGCAGTGACAATACACAAAGTAAGGTATGAGTGCCTTTTCTTGATGGGGTTTGAGATAAAGCCACTTCGGGGGGGCCCAGTCCCTTCTCTGGGATCCTCTCCCCACCCCACTGAAATTCCCAAGATCCTCCTACCAAAGAAAACCTGGCCTTTCTGAATGAGAGTCTGTCAGGAATCACTTACAGCTCTGTGTGAATTTAAATCAATGAGAATTTGCATTTCTACACTCCAGATGACTGTTACAGCTACTATGCTGGAGCCAACAAACATGGGGCGGGGGACGGTAGGCATTTGGGGGCAGAAAAATTACACTGTTCAGGTAAGTTCTGTCATTTTGGAATGCAGGTCCTCAAAATGACCCTTCCAACATAGAAATTGGAAAAGCACTTTACAGTTTACAAAAGTACTTTTTTCCTCATACACCTTTTCTGTATTGAAGAAACTGAAGTTCAAAGAGGTTGTCACTTGCCTAAAGCAGGAAGTGGTAAAACTGAGATGCCCACCTGGCTCTTCAACTAGAAAATTTATATTCTTTATGGACTATTAGGCTCCTTCTACAGGCAGGAGCATTCTTGGTTATCCAGGCAACAGAGGTCCCTCATTTCTTTCCATCTCCCATTAATTCACACAAAAAGAAATTTATCAAGCACCTTCTTCATGCTGAGGAAAGAGGGCAGCTACAAGAATAACATCTATCTATCTATCATCTATCTATCATCTATTCATCCATCCATCCATCTATCTATCTATGTATCCAGTTGCTGCCTTTGGCCTCAAGACACTTACAGACCCAATAAAGAAGAAAAAACATACTGAGAAAATTATATCACGTCCAGGCCCTTTTGGTAGGAACTAAACTTGCTTCAACACCCAATTTCTTGGCCCCATAAAGTCTCATGTCCTCTCAGCGATGAATGCCAATTCTAGAGTTCACCCTCTCTTGAGGCTCTTTATTGCCAGCTCCTGAATCAAGTGTGCTAATAACATTTCATTCTGTGCCAGTGGACACATGGAACTAAGCCATTTAGCACAGTCCAGCAGAAAAATGTACTCATGCATTTTGTGAGCCTCGATAACACCTTGCTAGTGGAAAGTCACAGAGTAGCAGTGGCGTTGTGCGATTGCTACTGCCCCCAGCCCCGTCTCTCTGCCCCACACCCCTTTGTCACTCAGGAAAACTCCAGGGCTTCTCTTCCTCCTTTCGGGTGAGTCATTCACACAGCTCCTAATCCCAAAGCTGTACAACTGAATGCATCATAGTGCTCAGAGGAAAAAATGACTCTCTTTCCCACCAGGTTGCCATGCGGTTGATAGTTTATCTTTAAATAAACTCTTTTATTGACACACAACATTCATGCAGAGTGTACACATTAGAAGCATACCTTTTGATAAATTTGCACAAAGGAAACACACCTGCATAACCAGAGTCCAGACCAAGGAACAAAACAAAAGCAACATCTCAGAGCCCCTAAGATAGTTGGTAATTTAAATAGCAAATTTTTCCTTCCTATTACAAACACAAGAGGAACATGGAAAGTGCCATGAAGGGTGAACAATGTTCTACCAAAAACAGAGGACACTTTGTTCTTACAGGAAGGAGAAAAGGAGGCTTCAGAATTGGGACCCCAAAATGAGTGGTGTTCGGTTAAACAAAGAAAGGGGCAAGTGTGCAAGGGTGGCCAGGATCCCTTGAGTGTAAGAAAGGGCCTGGAGGGTTTTAGCAAGGAGCCCCATCTGGTCTGTGCTTAAAGATGAGAGTAGGTGGGGAGAGTGCTTGAGAACCTCAGGCTGAGACCGCCTGTAGTGTAGAATGGCAGAACAAGTGGCTGTTGTGGGATTTTAGATATATCTTTTAAGACTCCATGTTGCAACTGGAAAAAAAAAAGTCAGATCTGTTTAAGCAAAATAAATAAGAAGCAACATATTGCTTCAGACATTGCTTGATCTCCAGTCCAAATGATAGCTAAGAAGAGGTTTTTCCCCTTCTGTTATTTTATCTCTGTCCTTAAAATTGTCACCTTTTAATTTGGATTCCCCCAAAGTGGATCTCAAGGCAAGGATTTGACTAAAACTTGGGAAATGCAGGAAGTACCAGTGGGGGTGTGGGGAAATGAGACAGGAAAGGGAAGCAGCTGGGACATCTCCATGCCCCAAGCTTGATTCCAATATGAAACTCTGGGAAACCATGTAAGCATGGGCATCGGTGCTCCCTGCTCCAGGGGTGAAGAAGCTGGGGTGACAACTCCCACCAGTCACTGGTAGAGAGCTGCTCATAGGGACAAGCAATTCCTAGGCACTTCCAGCTGCTGTGCTCTCAGGGAGCACAGTCTTCTGATATTTTTGAGAAAACCCATAGGCAGAAATGCAGTTGGGAGGGGCTCGTACTTCAGAAGGGGTAAAGCCCCATGGTTAATAACAGGGTCCTGACAGCACCTGCCTCATTTCCATTCTTAGCAGACTCTGCCTTCCCACTCACAAGTGACAATCATTTCTTGGGGCTGGAAAAGAAGATATTTTTCTCCCCAGTGAACAGAAGACTTGATCTTGGCTTTCAATTAATCTAACTCGGGCCACTTGAATTAATCCCTGAGGCTGGGGGAAATGATATCTTAGAAGAGAATCCCCATACCATTAGTTGAAAGAAAAGGAGAGAGAGAGCCTCTCAAATGAGGAGGCTGGTGGAGATGTGATGGAGGTATCCTGCAGGCAACTGGGGCGTGGTCTGGGAGCCAGAGAAAGAGCTTGATTGAAAATGTTTACATGGGTGTCTGTCTTCATTTGGGTCTCCTCAAAGCAGACTCTGAGACAGAACCTGGAGGCAGGTGGAGGAAAAGAAGAAAATTCGAAGAGCGTTAGTGAGCATGTCACTTCTGTGAGCCCTGGGACTCAATCCCACTGGGTCTCTGAGAACCAGAGAACATACTTCAGAATTTCTCACCAGTGTGTGAGGAAACCGCAGTCTCTGCTCACTAACTCCCATCCCTCATTGGCTGGGAGACATTCTGAGGCATTTTACTCCCCAGTTCTTCCAGCCTGACCAGTATGTGGACACAGCATGTGCCTGTAGCCAGAGAATGCCCTCAGGCCAAAAGACCCAGGCAGCCATCAACAGTGCTGGTATCAGCTGGCTACAGGAACCCTCCAGGGCTCTCTGGGGGGATGTGGCTGGGATACTACTAGCATGTGCTACTGGGTCTTTCTGTTCTGCTGCCCCAGCTCTTGGTACCCATCCCTTTCCAGTCTTCTAATTCCCTGCTCTGTTCCCAGGCAGCCACAGAGCCCCCTTCACCTGGAATCCCACTATCCGTACTTTCACACCTGCTCTGGATGTGAGTGTACTAGATGGAAAATGTGGTTCTTTGATAAACTCCTACATTAAAGAGAACCAAGGGATAAAGGCTAGCAGTGGGAGTGTCAAATGTTAATCCAAAATTGTCCCTGGGAGTGGATTTGGCAGTCATGTGGGCAGGAAGAAAATTATGTAACCTTGGCCCATATCTATTAGTTTAATTGGATCAGGGATTCTCAAGTGGCCTGGAGGGGGCTTTAGGATTTCTGAGGAGCTTCTTTCCAACCAGACACCCTCCTCTGAATTGGATATATCCCCCTGCAGAGGGTTGGGAGATAGGGCCTCCTTTCTGCCTCCCTGGTGAAACTCCTGTGGGAATCTAGGAAATACTGATGGGCAAGCCTTAGAACGCGGGTGATGTGGAGGCTGAGGGAAGGCTGGGAACCACTGGTTTGAAATATAAGCCTAAGCCTGGATCCCCAAGTGCAGTAGAGTGGGAGGGGCTCATGGGAAGAAGATGTGGGACTGAATTCAGAACTGACTAGCATGTGCTTGCTTTGGCAGCACATATACTAAAATCAGAACTGACTAGCCACTGAGTTTCTTTGTACCTATTTCACCATCTGTAAAATGGTAATAAAAATGCAAGTTGCATAGGAGTGTTGTGGTAATTAACAGAGTTTCTGGTACATTGTTTTGATTGCAAGCTTCCTTATGACTTGTTTTGGCATCTACCTTCTGAGTGGTCTTTAATTCAGAGACACTCAGTGAGATTATGGGATAGCGGTCTCCTGGGCCCCTCCCTCCTGCCCCTAATACTGACCCTCCTGCTGGGGTCCTGGTTAGCGTCTGCCCGTGGAGCTTGAGCTCCTCCACAGTTACCAAGAACTCCTTGGTGTGGGGGGATTGGGGCTGTTTTCCCTCATCTCTTGCAGGGCCACCTCACTTTTTTGTCTGGTAGGCTCAGGAGAGTAGGGGTGCTCTGGAGACTGGTTCAGATGTTCTAGAGGGCTACAAAAGAGTATGGATAGGTCTGCTTGTGAGCCTCGAGACAAAAGGTGGATATTTAACAAGAAAATCAGGAAATGGAGGGTGAACATTCTCCCTGGCAGATACAGGGGAAGTGAGAACCACGACAGCATCACCTCCTCAGAGACACTTTCCGGACCCTCCACCTTTCCTCCCTAGGTGAAACTGAAGGCATCCCCTCCTTCCCTTTGAGCTCTACAGGGTACAACTTCACCAAAGAACTGCCAATCTCGGGATCCCTGGGTGGCGCAGCGGTTTAGCGCCTGCCTTTGGCCCAGGGCGCGATCCTGGAGACCCGGGATCGAATCCCACATCAGGCTCCTGGTGCATGGAGCCTGCTTCTCCCTCTGCCTGTGTCTCTGCCTCTCTCTCTCTCTCTCTGTGACTATCATAAATAAATAAATAAAGATTAAAAAAAAAAAAAAAAAGAACTGCCAATCTCATCTATTACATGCATGTGTCAGCATGACTATTTCTGCCTTTCCTATGTGTCTTTCATTAGTACTGAAATCATTGCTCTCAAGTATTCAACATAGGGATGCCTGGCTGACTCAGTCCAAAGAGCATGCAACTCTTGGTCTCAGGGTCATGAGTTCAAGTCCTATATTGGGTATGGAGATTACAGAAATAAATATATTTTTTAAATTCAACATAATATGTTTTAAAAATATGATAAAGAAAATAGCATACACACAAAATAACACATACAAGAAAATTTCATTTGCATTCCTAAAAAGTTGCTGGTTGTTGTGGATTCTCCAAGAAGCCTGAGTGAGTTGACAATTTATCCTAAACCAAATGCAAACATAAATGCTGTCAGAGTGAAAAGACACTTGCTACCATTTGGAGGGGAGGAAGTGGGTGGAAATTCCCAGGAATTCCCTGGGTGACTCCTGCAGAGGCATTGCCTCAAGGAGACTGACCCCAAATATAGCAGGTGCAGCTGGCCCCAGGCTGGAAAAGCATTCCTCTGCTATTCTTCACCCTTAGCCAGGAGGGGCTCTGCCCAATATCATGCTTTCCTTTTTAGCCTCCTGGATTAGTGTGACATGTTCTGAGACTTTTTTTTCCCTTACAGATCCATATGGCAAAATGAAAAGAAAGAATTGCTGGCCCCTCCTCCTTTCCCTACTTGCTTTACCCAATGACAGCCAAGGACACATTTTTGGCTCTTTTTCTGTGCCTGTTCCATGCACATACTGAATGCACTAGGAGCCCAAGCAGAAAGCTCTTAAAGCTAGAGCCTGCCTAATTAAAAGTCTGACCAGTGTGGGGCCTCTGAGAATGCTTGATGCACAAGAGCTCTGCCAACAAGATGAAGATAATGCAAAATCAGTCCCTCTAGTATATTCCACTGGTCACTTCTAATACTGAAAGAATGGCACAACCCTATGCACAATCCCACCTGGAATCGTGTGAGAAATAAATGAAGAAATAATTACACAATGTTAGTTACATATTAATATATTTAGTGTTTGTATATGGAGTGTATTTTCATAATAGTTTGCAAATATTCCACATTCAAGGATTCACTGTGTATTATATATAGACATATTTGAATCTTTCTGTAATAGCATTTGCGGAAGAATAAATGACTAGACCATTCAATAAATTTTAATATCAATTAAAAAGAAATGATATTATACTTCTACATTATATCATACACATAAATACATTCAAAGGGCATTAAGAAGTTAACAATAAAAGTTTAACAATAAAAGTTTAAAAGGTATTAGAATAAAACACAGGATAGTTCATGTAAAAAAATGTTTGGATGTGGGCTTCTTAAGTCAGAAACAAAAGAATGTAAGTGGAGAATTAAGAAATGTTGTCATAAAAATGAAAAACTTGTGAACAACAATAAAAAAAAAATACCATAAGCAAAGTTAGATGGAAAGTTACAGGCAGAAGAAATATTTGCAGTATATTTAATACAAAGGGATTATTAGCTAGAATGGAGTCTGTGTATATTACAAATCAATAAGAAAAGCTGTTATGATGGAAAAAGACAAGAGATATGAATGGGCACTTTAGATGCAGGTATACAAATGGTCAAATATATATATGAAAACGTTCTAGACTGCAGTCATAATTAAACAATAAAGATGGGTACCATTTGACACACATAGAACTGTAAAAATTTTAAAGATGTATCTATCAGTAGAGGTTCTTAGTTGCCAAGAAAATTCAATCTAAGGATTTTAAGCAGGAAAGATATTCCTGGGAGGGAATTTCTACGAGATCTAGAGATAATTTTGTAGGATGCAATGCTGGAACACTAGACCACACTATGGAGGCCATTCTAGCTAAAATATTCCTGCTTCCCACATTTGATTTAGACTTTGCAATTTGCACCAGTGATGTTAGGCACTGGACACCAATTCTGCCTCTGAAACTCCTGTAAATCTAGACACTTTCACAACCAACCTTCTCAAGGATTTTATGTTCACCTATTTATTCCTATTTCCCACTTCTGCACAGAAGGTGTTTGGTGGAACCTATGTCACATGCCAGCAAGCTTGGATACAATGATTCTGAGAAAGCAACATTTGATTTCTATAATGGGACAAAAGACTCATTATATCTTCAAACACAAGAAGGATAATCCAAGGATGGTGAGGTTCTAAATTTCCACTTTGAGAAACTAGAAAGAGTAGTGCAAACTAAACCCAAGACAAGCAGAAGAAAAGAAAAATAAAGATAAAAACAGAAATCAATGAAATTGAGAACAGAAAAATAAAAGAAAAAAGCCAATGAAACTAAAATTTGGCTTTTTAAAAAGCTTAATAACACTGATAAACATCTAACCAGACTGACCAAGAAAAACCCAGAAGACATAAATTGCAAATATCAGGAAAAGAAGAGGTGATATCACTACAGAAGCTGCAGACATTCAAAGGCCAATTAGAGAATACTATGAATAGCTTTCTGCCCATAAAAATTTGACAGCTTAGATGAAATAGACAAATTCTTTGAAAGCAGAAATTGCCAAAGTAAACTCAAAATGAAATAGATAACCTGAACAGTCCTATATCTTATTTAAAAATTGAATTAGTAATTAAAGGCCTCCAGACCTACATATCTTCACTGGTGAGTTCTACCAAACATTTAAGGAAGAAAAAATATCAACTATACAAAAATGTTTAGAGAACATAGAAGAGGAAGGAATACTTCCCAACTTATTTTATGAGGCCAGTATTATGCTGAATACCAAACTGGAAAAAGATTTTATAAGAAAAGATCATTATAGACCAATATCCCTTGTGAACATCGATACAAAAATCCTCAACAAAGTATAAGTAAAATAAACCCAGGAATATATAAAACAATAATACATTATATCTAATGAGGATTAATCCTAGGAATGCAAGTTTTGTTCAACACTTAAAATCAGTCACTGTAATTTACCATGTCAACAGACTAAAGAATTGCTGATAACCTCTACAGATGCAAGAAAAGCATTTAACAAAATTCAATGAGGATTCACAGGCAAGAGCTTTCAGCAAACTAGGAGTTACTTCAATCTGATCAAAGACATCTGCACAAAAACCTTTTAGCTAATATATACTCACTGTAAAGACTGAATATTTTCCCCCAAGGTTGGAAAAAGACAAATATTTCTGCTCTCACCACTCCCATTCTCCATTGTATTGGAGATCCTAGCCAGTACAACAGTCATCTCTGGGAAAGGAGAAATGATAAACTGTCTCCACTGACAGATGGCATGATTGTCTACATAGAATATCTAAAATAATCTACAAAAAGCTGCTAGAGATAGTAAGTGAGCTTAGCAGTATTGCAGAACACAAGGTTAATTTAAAAAAATCAATCATATTTCCATATGCTAGCAATGAACAATTGAAATATGGAATTTAAAAAGTATGCTGATAGCACCCAAAAATATGAAATACTTATGTACAAATTTTACAGAATGTGTTCAGAATAGGTGTGCTGAAGAGTACAAAACACTGATGGAAGAAATAGAAGCAAAAGAAGGCCAAAAAAAAAAAAAAAGGCCTAAATAAATAGAGTCATATTATGTTTGTGAATTAGAAGGGTTAGATCTCCAAGCTGACTTATAGGTACTTGGAGAGACAGATAGAGTCAATGCAATTCTGACCAAAATCCCAGCAAGATTTTTTTAGACACTGGCAAAGGAACTTGAAAAACCAAACTAATTTTGGAAAAGAACAAGTTTGGAGAACTCATACTACTGGATTTCAAGTCTTATTATAAAGCTACAGCGATAAAGAGAGCATGTTATTTGTAAAAGTATAGACACAAAGATCAATGAAATAGAATACAAAGTGTAGAAATTTATCCATCTATATGCTTGTTTCATTTTGACCAAATTTGCAAAGGCAATTTATGGAAGCAAAAATAATCTCTTCAATAATTGGACATTCACATGCAAACAAATAAGAAACAAAGAAACCTCGGCCGAGTTTAAAATAGACACAAGAATTGAACGGATGCTTTACTAAAGAAATTTATAAACAACAAATATGCACATGAAAGGATGCTCCATATTATTAGTTACTACAGAAATAAAACTTAAAATCACGAGATATTCCTACTCACCAATCAGAAGGGGAAAAAATAAGAAAGAAGGAAAAAGAAGAGACACCACTAATACCAAGTGCTGATGATGGAAGGTATGAAGAAACTGAAACCCCTTTGTTTTCCATCAGGGAATGCAAAGTGATGGAGCTACTTCAGAAAATAGTTTGACAATTTCTTATAAAGTTAAATACCATATGACCAGCAATATCACTCACAGATGTTTACCCAAGTGAAATGAAAGCTATGTTGACCTCTACACAGATGTTTATTCATAATCATCAAAACCAGAAAGAACACACATATTCTTCACTGGGTGAACAGATAAACTGTAGTACTTCCAATTCAGCAATAAAAAAAAAAAAAAAATGAACTGTTGATACCCAATAACACGGATGAAAGTCAAATGCCTTAGGCTGCATTTAAAAAGCTAGATTCAAAAAGTTACATATCCTGATTTCATGGCAACTTGGAAGAGACAAAACTATAGACATGAAAATGTACTAATGGTTGTCAGAGGCTGGGTGGGGGGTGGGAAGGACTGAGTACAAAGGGATGTGTGTGTATTGTTGGGGGTGATGGAACTGTTTTTTATCTTAATCATAGTGGTAGTTACATGACTATACACATGTGTTAAATTTCACAGAACTGTTCGATAACTTTATATGGAATAAATTTCACTCTCCCTCCAAAAAGGTTGAAGACCACAAATCGACCAATTTCACTGTAATAGGGAACACTAGGATCCCACATAGCATTCCGATATGCAGTTAGCTGGAGTATCAGTTGGTGAACACTTCTTGGAGTGCAATTTAGCAGTATATCTTAAAATTAGGAAATGTGCACTCCTTTAAACAGGCGGTTCTGCCTGAGAATGTATCCTACAGATATCCATGGATATGTGCCCACTGATAGAGTAAGGCCTATGGGAAATGCAGTCTACTTGGTCTCTTCAGCTTGAGGACAATCAAGAAGTGCCATAGACAGATATTGTGACCACCTTACTCATCTTCTCTGGGGTCTTACTATTTTAATGCGCACCAGCCAGCCTTCCAGTTGCTCAAGGGCTTGCACTGGCCTGAAGACCCCTACCCCTAACAGCCCTCAAGTAATCACTTCTGGGAGTTGGTATATAAATACCCCTTTTCTCTCAGAGGTGTCATTCCTACATTGATTTCCAGAATTCCTCATTGGAATTAACCTTCAATTGTCAAAGATAATGACTGGCTTGGTAACATATCTGTTATTAACTTCCTTCTCTTCCCTGCTTGCGTTATGTCTCAAATAAGGGATTATGTCTGGGATTATGTCCCAAATAAGGCAACTCTGCTCAAATCCTTGCCTTGTGGTTTCCTTCAGGTGGAAACCAAACTAAGACAATGGGGTCTTTCTGGAAGAAAGGCAGTAGTGGCATCACCCTTGGGTGGCTTCCTGATTGATGGCACCAATGAAGGGACCAGACAATGAAAGGACAACCACTCATGAGCACATTGGGACCCTTGCAGTTTGGAGGAGCAGAGGATTGGAGGAGCAGAGGATGGGCAGATTTTGCATGAGTTGTAGGCTTATGCCACTGAAATGTAAGTTATTACTGTGGTTATAGCCCTGCTTTGCCACATTGCCGTTGATGGGACAGCACCACATGCCATATGAGAGTTTCTCACAGTCCCTGCTTTAAATTAGACTAGGACAGCTGAACTTGTGGCTTACTGAAGAGGCACTTTTCCCAAGCACATCAGTCACTGCTCAGAGATTTAAATTTCACAAATGGAATCTGTAGCCTGTGAACTGCTGCTGTTTAAGTTGGATATTAATAATTTGTGCCCCTTCTACTACCAAGAAAGAGTTTTGAAAAATGACTGCTTACATTGTGAATTTTAGAATATCCTGGGTCAATTTATCTTCTAAAGTTAACTGGTCAAAGCAGCTGCTGTTCACAACATCAAAGATTAAGTTTTTCATAATCCACAGTGGACTGGCTCCAAAGACAAGTTTAAAGCCTATCTGGTGATGCTTGATTCAGATCATTTTCTTTCACAAATAGCAATCATCACTGAATAGTTCAAGTCAACTGGACTTCTTATGAAGACCAGGCTCCCTGGAAGGTGATTTAAGGTCAAAAAAGTCTGTGAAGACACATAGTCTCTGTCAGTGCACTGCATTCTTACTATCGGCAATATCGAGTGTGGGGCAATATTGGCAACTAGGATCAAATGTCATTGAGCCACCTGCCATGCGGGTCCCATATTACACTGGGCTATCTTCCCTAAAACACAGCCTACAGGATGATCAATTAATGCCATTAACTGTGTGACTTGACAACATAGACTCTGTTAATTGACAAGTACCTTTATAGGTGTCGGTGGGTGACAAGTAATGAAATTTGTCTCAGTTCATTTATAAGCTGTAGAAACTACTTATGTTCTGAAAAAAAATGACTTGTAAGGGAAGACCCTGTATTACTATAGAAGACATTTTTTTGTGATATGTGGACCCTATAACTCACTCAGGTATTGCTCATCTGATTATACTGCCAGGTGGTTTGGAATAGATCCTAACATTTAGCATGACTGGTCAAAAAATTTTGATGAGAAATCCACATAGATTTCTGCAAAATGAATGCAAGGGAAGAATTTCTTGATGTAAATTTATCTTGATAAAAATCAATATATATTTAGCCAACTACTTAGAGAAAGGATGTTAAGTTCTTACTAACAGTAGTCTTAAATATTAAGAGCTATAAAATTTGACAGTGTATATGATGAATGTTTTGCACAAACCAAAACTTTCAGAAAGACTCAAACCCTTAAGAAAGGTTGTTCAGTGGCTGGGTCAGCTAGAACAGAGGGAAGCAGATGGTTGCCTAATCCTGCAAGCTCTCCTTTGAAAGATAACCTTTTGTTTTCCCTTAATTGTAAGTTTTTTTTGCTTATGAAAATCTGGATGTGATTTTGTCCCTGTATATCACCCAGCTAGGATGCAGAGCAGGGTGAGGTGGTTAGGTGCCCACTTGTAAAAATTCAGACAGGCTTGGGGTGGGATGCATGAAGACCTCGGAAACACAAGCCTGTAGAAGACAGAGAAAGCCATGGGAAGACTGAGGGCTGGGGTGAAGGATAGGACTCTAGGGCAGAGGCTTCCAGGGTGACCAAACTTTGGCAGATGTTAGGAGGGTCCCAAACAGCAGAAGCAGTAAGTGGTCCTCTCAGCAGTGCTGAGCCCACTTGGAAATTAGTCCACTAACCAGATTAATGGACCCCTGATGAAGCCACAGTGGGCCATCTGGTTCTCCTCTGCAATGAGGGTATGGTGTGGGCCTTCAGCAACTTCAAGGCTCAGGCCAAGAAGACTGAAGCTTAACACCAGGCTTGTGAACAGGAGAGGGCAGGAAGCTGGCCAACACTGTGGGTATGAGTGAGAGGTTGATGCAAGGAGCCCTTTGGTAGCCTGAGGACTCATCATAGCAGGTATCAGGCTTGTGGCTTACATGCTGGGGCTGGGCTGCTGAGATGCAGTTTGCTAAAACTTATGTTGCTGTGTTGGCCTTACATCTTGAATGATGCAGCCTTCCCATAAGAAGCCCGAGTACTGTCCAGATGCACATAGGAATGTCTGGTGAAGCAAGCACAGCACAACATGCTAGCTCTCAGAACTTGTCCTACCCCTGCTCTGCTCCCTCATGCAACCTCAGGCACATCTGCCTCTTTGTTTTTCCTTTGGAAGTCCAACACCTTCCTGCCTCAGGGCTTTCTACTTGCCATCCCTTCTTGGACTACTTTTCCTCCACACACCCTCTTGGCTCACATCCCCACTCTATTCTGGTTTCTGGTCAAATGGACTTAAGAAAGGTATTTCCAGACCATTTTTATTAAATAGCACTTTTTCCTTTCTCTAGCCTCTTACCCTGGATTTGTTTATTTTTCTTCATACCAGTTATAATTCTTTGATATTATATATCAACTTATTGTACACTGTCTCCCCACTATAATAAAAACCTTATGGGAGTAGAACTAACTGTGTCATCATATCTTCAATGTGTAGAATGAGATTCTGTACAGAGAGGTGCTCAAATGATATTTATTGAATGAGTGAATGAATGAGTATATGAACAAATGAGCTGTACTAGTGCCCATTATATGGAATGACTGGCAGTGATGCTCGCCATCAGCCAGCCTGTGGCATGGTGAGTACAGTTAATTAAACTGGGCTGCCTAAAGTTGTCAGTGGTCCTAAGAAAGGACTGCAGGACTCCAGAAAACTTAGGTTGCTGAAGTGTTGTGAAGAGAAGCTTTCAGCTCACAGTGAATCTTCCCACTGCCTAGTCCTCTCCCCAGCAGGTTCTCCCTGTCTCCTGTGGACAATGGCAGCCCTGACTGACACAAGACCTCCTGCAGGGGCTGGAAACTGCCTGCTTCTGGGCAAGTCACAACCTTGGGAGCAACCTGGGAACAGGAGACAAATCCTCCTAATTTGTATTCTCAGCAAGATTCAAGATGACATGGCACTGATGAAAAGGGAGAAATTTGAAATCAGGATAGATTGCTTTCTGATGAAAACATGAATTCCCTAATTTAGAAAACCATCTTGGACAGCATGAATAACATAGTGGATAAGGGAGAAAAGAGACTCATTGATTTTGAAGGATGGTTTGATAAATTATCTGATTATTCAGAAATGTAAAAAGATTTCCTATAAGTGTAAAAAGATTGAGATCATGAGCAAAAGATAAGAGTCATGAAAAATTGATTCAGGAGGTGTTATAAAAGCTATTTTCCAGAGCTGAAAAGGCTAAAATCTTTAGATTAAAAGGGCTTACCAAGTATCAAAGAAATTAATATAAAGAATGAGTATACACTTAAGAATCCCCTGGAAATTTTTTTTAAATTTAAGAATAAGGGGGCAAAAATCTTATAAGCAGCCATATAAATAAAATGAACAAAATGATCAAGTTCATGGTTCACATTTTTTCTGCAACTCTAAAGATCAGAAAGAAATGGGTGATGGCAATTGAACAAATTTGAGGCAAGGAAAATAGAGAAGACCCAGACAGATGAAGTCTCAGGGGGAATGCAACAACTCAAGTCTCTTCTGCATTCTGCTTTCCCAAAAAGTTGTCCAGTGATCTTAAGAACAAATCACAATATAGAACCCCAGTATGAGGAAAACATAATATGAAAGAAATGAGTGAGCAATGATAGAGGTTAAAGTAAAGTTATTCTCTAAATAGTTAATTAAAAATATAAATGTAACATTGAATATAAATCATTATATTCTTAATTTTGTAAGGAAATAATGTAAAAATAATCATGAAAAGAAAAATATTGACAATTAAACAATATTATTAACTTGGGTTTAAAAACCAAGATTATATATATATATATATATATATATATATATATATATATATATATATATAAAAACCTTGGAAAGTTAGAGGTGGACATGGGTGGGAAAGAAAGTATACTAGGTCATCCACTGTCTGTGGAGATGGCCAATTGGTCCTGTCTCATTCTTGACACTGATAAAAGAATACAGGATCAACTATTTTTGAAATGTAAGGGTAATCATAACCCAGGAAAAATAGAATTCACAACATTCAAGTCACTGGGCAAAAAAAGAACAAATAAACAAACAAAAAAAAAAAGATAGGAAACAAAGAAGCAAAGAGGCATAAAAATTCCAAACAGCTTGCAGAAACTACAATGAAAGAAATAAGACTACCTATATTAATCTTTGAAACAAATAAAAGCAAAGATTCTCAGATTAGATCTAATTGTGGATTATTTCTTTTTTTTTTTTTTTTTTTTTAGAAATAGCTTTTTTTTTTTTTTTTCAATTTTTATTTATTTATGATAGTCACACAGAGAGAGAGCAAGAGAGGCAGAGACATAGGCAGAGGGAAAAGCAGGCCCCATGCACCGGGAGCCCGACGTGGGATTCGATCCCGGGTCTCCAGGATCGTGCCCTGGGCCAAAGGCAGGCGCCAAACCACTGCGCCACCCAGGGATCCCAATTGTGGATTATTTCTTAAAAAAAAAATCTAAGACAATGACAGAGAAATTAAAATAAGTTAGTAAGTAAATAAATAGATAAATAAATAGACAAATAAATAAAGGTGCAAGAATACACCAGGGCTGACATACAAATAAAATAATCTGTTTAAAATATAAAGTAGGGGAAGGAAGTCTTGTTATTCCTCATATTTCTTTTTTTTTAAAGATTCTATTTATTTACTTATTTATTTATTTATTTATTTAAGAGAGAGAGAGAGAGAGAGAGAAAGTACACACAGTTCAGAGCAGGGAAAGGGGCAGAGGGAGAAGGAGAGGAAGAAAATCCTCAAGCAGACTCTGCATTGTGCTCAGAGCCTGACTTGACACTCAGTCTCAGGACTCTGAGATCATAACCTGAGCCAAAACCAAGAGTTGAATGCTTAACCAGCTGAGACACCCAGGTGCCCCACTCCATAGTTCCTTTATAAAGAGCATCACATTTATGTGGAAGATATATAATGATGAGCCACGGGGATGATGCTGGGAGACAAAGGGCAAGCTTGGGCCTCAGAAAATACTCACTAAACTGTTGTGCAAGACCTTGTAGAGGACTTAACAGTGATCCTGAGACACAGGTCGAGAAAGAAGGCGAGGAGCCAGCAGGCTGGCAGTGGGCTATGCTCCAAACAAGGTCAGTTAGGGCAGCTGAATAAAACCCTGGACACCTGTGGGCTCTTTGTGGAAATAGGTAAAGGAACTTGTTTTTCCCCACTCAGTGGAAGGGTGAGATACTTAAAGCAAACTCCAGCTTCATGGAGGGACCATAAGCAGTTCCCCAGTATTTGCAGCAACAGTAAGGAAGCCTTCATGGTTATTCATGGGGCACAGTTTTGGGGGTTTGACTTGGATTCCCTGACAGGAGGCTGGTATCAGTGAATGCACTATTGTGGAGATTTGGGAGACCCAAATCTAGAGACCCAGACTAGAGCAGAAGCTAAGGACTGGAACGTAACAAACACATGTGCAAAGCTTGATTGCGACACTGGTTCCCAGAGACAGTGGGGTAAAGAGCCACAGATGAGGAGCTTGTGTCACTGGTAGCTGTGCTGCACATGGAAGTCCCCATAAGTGACTGGGGTTCAGGTTGAGCCTGTGCCCTCTGATGAAATAAGTGTGTGGCACCCAGTGTCAGCGCTTGGCCCAGATCCCTTCAGATCCCTTTCTACCCCTTCTGTGTGCTCCTACCTGTGTGCTTCTACCACTCTGTGCCTTCCCTGTGGTTCCTCTGCCCACAGCCAGAGCATGCAGTGATTTCCCGAGGACACCCTTAGGCAACTGGAGCACACCCTGTGCACTGGGAGCCCCAAGGAACTTACTTCTCCATCATTACCTATAGCTAATGACTAATGGGTGTAGGAGGATTCAAATCCATTCCCTATTTGGAGGTATAACTTGTACCCCAGAGCAAAACTTATACTTCAAAGTTCCCCTGGGGTCAGGCTAAAAGTGTTTTTGGTGGGACCTTGCCTGAAATCTCCCTCTGCTTGGTTTCCTGCCCTTCTGGGTCTTGCACTCCCCAACTCTCTTGTCATATTCTCATCTCAACAGGTACTTCCGGGACTCCAACTAAAACAGGTGTGCCCACCTCAGGCAGCTCTGGCTATTTCTACCACCCAACTTCCTCCCTTTGCTTTGGCTTCCTGCCAGAAAGCAACCTCATGACTTGTTTCCCAGGTAGATCCTCTGACAAGGAATGAGTGAATTAGCCTATGAACACCAGCATGATGGTAGTTCTCACCTTAGGACCTTGCTCTTAGGGGACCTGTTAAAGAACATCCCCATCAGGCTTTTTGAAAACCTGTAAATGTGCTATTGAGGCTTTTAGCTGTTGGAGTCTCTCTTCACTGATACCCAGTTTGTCCTCTTTGAGACAGATAATTTTTGTTTTAGGGAACTGTGTTATGCTTATAGGATGTTTAGAGTATTCTTGGTCCTCTATCCAGTAGATGCTAATAGCATGCTCCTCTCTCCTCAAGTTGTGATAATGGAAAATGTCTCAGACATCACCAAATATTCCTTGGGAGGAAAACTTCCCCTGGATGAGAATCACCCATCTACACTGGCCTGTGTACACTGTGTACACTGTGCTGTGGCTGGTGCCACTACCACACTCACTGGAATAAGGACCCACTTCTCCCTCCTCTTTTGTGGCCAGGTTTATTAATGATGTGAGGTAGGCATGTTTTGCTTTGAAAACACAAGAGACTTCAAAACCTCAATCTCTAGGCCAGCCCATCAAGCTGGCATTTTTGGACTTGGCTTTCTCTGAATTCAGTAGCTCTCTCATGTATTCTAACCAAGGTTCAAAATCTTTGTAATTGCTGCAGAGAGTGTGCTCTGAATAGTCTCAACTGTCATTTTCCATTTCTTTAGTAATAGGAAGGGTGATTTACCCAAGGAGTTCCATATTGTTGAGGACCACCCACTGGGCTGGTGTGAATGGGCTTCTAATTTTGCAGATGGATCCCCAGATGCACTCACTAATTTAGCTTTTTCCCTCAAGGAATGTGACTCCTCCATGCTGAGGAACCAGAATTAGGAACAGGAGAGAACCTCTTTCATGAGCAAGATTTATAACATACCTGATAGAAAATGTGGTCCAAGCCAATATGGCTATTTGTCATTTCCATTCCACCTGAAGCTGTTCAGAGTGTTCTGTGTAATTCTCCTTGGCCATGCAGGGAATGTAAAAAGCACATAGGGTTGCTGCTAATGGATTATGACAGCTATGTGACTCTGGAGAAGTTTCTTAACCTTTCTGAATCTACATTCCTATATCTAAAAATGGGTCCCTATTCATGGGTAACTTGGTATTTTATTTTTTAATTAAAATGAGGTAACATGCAAAATCACCTGGTAAAATACTAGTAGAAAGCTGTCAGTCAACAGAAGACAATTACTCTGTTATTTTTGACCCTGGTTCATTCATGATTTTTTTCATTTGTAAAATGGAAATGATAATACCAATCTCATTGGGTCCTATGGAGATGAAGTAACAATTTTTAGAACCATAGAGTTTTATAAAAGTATGATTACTTCTACTACATCACCACTATGAATAACACTGGAGCTTATGACATGGTGAGCACTGGTAGATTGGCTATAAGTTCTGGTGCCAGCATGGGGTAGTTGTGCTCTCTGACCACCTCAGGGCACCTTGTCTTCTCACTTTAATATTAATGCAAGTATTGATGCTTCCCAGCAAGCACCAGGTCTGAGTGAAGCTTCCAAGGTACTCCACCCTGAATCAAGGGGCCGTCCTCTGGTTCAGAATCCTGAACAGTTTAGCTCTTCTGAAGGGGAGAAAGGTCCTACAGTGTAAAATATCTTTCTTTGATGCTTAGTAAGAGCTAACATTTTTAGAGTGCTCATTCTGCATCAGTCATTGTGTTGCACTAACATATTATGTGAATTATTTTATGTGATCTTCACATGATCCTCTAAAGTGAGCACTCTTATTATCCTTCATATATAGATGAGTTAATTGAGGCTCAGAGTGGTAGCTCAAGTGTGGGAGCTGGAACTCTAATCCAATAGTCTAACTCCATATAACTGGCAACTTTCTAATTTCAAATACCAAAAATATTGTCATTCTAGAGCTTAGATTAGGACTTGGTTGGGGAGATGGGGGGCTACTTTTTTCCCTCAAAATAAAATATTTTATCAACCAGAGTTGTCCCAAGTGAAACATGGCACCTTTAAATATGAGGGCTCATATCACTGCAGATATTCAAGAATAATCTGAACAAATAGCCACCAGAGATATGGAAGGAAAAATTCTGCTTGGCTAGGATTTTGGTTGTACAAGAATGTAAATGTGCCAGAAACATCAGGTCTGGGATTCTGGTAAGACACAAAACATATGTAGAATATGGCCTGTTTGGGAATGGTATTATAAGTAGGAAGTCAGGATATCTCTCAAAAAGAAAATAAGATTGAATATAATGGATCATGAATAGAATCAAATCTAATACCAAAAGGTCCAAGATGATTAAGGAAATGGGGGAATTAAGGCAGACAAAAATGGGAGCTAAAGTAAGCACCCAGAAATTAAAAAGAGCTAGATAAGTCTGAGCAGGCAAGCAGCATTTCCAATGCAGGATATCAACTCAGATATGTAGGCCTATGTTAACTCTCCAAGGGTGGGCAGGAGCCAGATCCTATTTTGTATGTTAGGCCATGAAATCCAAGCTTTGCCAGCAAAAAGGAACCACAGAAAGGCTATATACAGGTTGTCTCATTTTGATAAAGTTGGGGGGTGATCAGAGAAGGTCTGATCCTTTGGCCAAGCAGCAATGCTTAAGAGATTGGTCACAAGATTCCTACCTGACCTTTCATAGACTCTTCAATCATAGACCAGAATGGGTTCTTCCTCCACAAAGCCACTGATCTGCTTCTGTCAAGTTCATCAATAGGTTTCATCCTGAAAAACTATAGGTCATTTTCTGTCTCCAACTACTTCTCAGCATCATTCTACACAGTAGCACTCTCCTAGCTTGGTTTCCATGATACCATACTCTCTAGGGCACTTTTATTTTTATATTACAATATCTTAAACATACAAAAAGCATAGAAAATTTTCACACCCATATACACTCACTACCAAGACCAAATAAATGTTTACATTTTATCATATTAATTCCAACTCTATTGCTTCTTTTTTTTCCTTCTGGACTCAATTTTCTTCATCCTAAGTGCATCCTTCATTCTGGCACATTCTTTTTTTTTTTAATAAATTTATTTTTTATTGGTGTTCAATTTGTCAACATACAGAATAACACCCAGTGCTCATCCCGTCAAGCACCCCCCTCAGTGCCGGCCACCCAGTCACCCCCACCACCCACCCTCCTTGCCTTCCACCACCCCTAGTTCGTTTCCCAGAGTTAGGAGTCTTCCATGTTCTGTCTCCCTTTCTGAAATTCCCACTTATTTTTTCTCCTTTCCCCTTTATTCCCTTTCACTATTTTTTATATTCCCCAAATGAATGAGACCATATAATGTTTGTCCTTCTCCGATTGACTTATTTCACTCAGCATAATACCCTCCAGTTCCATCCACGTCGAAGCAAATGGTGGGTATTTGTCGTTTCTAACGGCTAAGTAACATTCCATTGTATACATAAACCACATCTTCTTTATGCATTTATCTTTCGATGGACACCGAGGCTCCTCCCTTCCTCCCTCACCTCTCCATGCGCGTCCCTCCCAAAGCTGCGCGCTCTGTCGAAGAGGACGAGCATCCCCGATAGAGGAGGACCGTTCTTCTGTCAAGGGTATACGAGTAGCTGCGCTCCCCTGCTAGAACCTCCAAACAAGCTCTCAAGGTACATTCTTTTGGTTTTGGTCTGAATATGTCATTTTTGGCCTTTACTCTTGAGTGATATTTAGCTGAGTGTAAATTATAAATTAAGAGTGAACTTTCCCTTAGTTATTTCCTCATATAATGCCAATCCTCTATTACTGTGAAAAAGGTTTATTGTCATAATAAACCCTCCTCCTGAACACTGTTTCAGAAAACAAACAGCAAGATGATAGACTGAAAACTAATAACAACAATGATCAATTAAATGTAAATGGCTTAAACCCTCCCATTAAAGGCAGAGATTTTTGGTTTGGATAATAAAAAAAGAAGATACAACTAAATGCTGCTTAAAATAAATGCATTTTAAGGGTGCCTGGGTAGCTCAGTCAGTTAAGCAGCTGCCTTCAGCTTTGTCATGATCTCAGGGTCCTCGAGCCCCCTGTGGGGCTACCTGCTTGGCAGGGAGTCTGCTTTGCCCTCTCCTCTGCCCCTCCCTCTCCTGCCCATGCTCTCTCTTTCTCCTCTCAAACAAATAAATAAAATCTTTTTTAAAAATGCACTTTAAATCAAAGATACAAATAGGTTAAAAATAAAAGAGAGTAAAAATTTACACCATATTAACACCACTTCCCCATCTCCCCTCAAAAAGATTGGAATGGCTATATTAAATGTTAGACAAAGTCAAAATCAGACCAAAGTCTTTCATACTGATAAAGCAGTCATTCATAAAGGTGATTCACAAACCTAAATGTTTATGCTCCTTACATACATGCACCCAAATACATGAGGCAAAAATTGATAGAATTTCAAGTATATAAAAGATAAAATTCCCCATAACAGTTGGAGATCTCAGTAACTAAGTAATTGATAAAACAAATGGAAAATTAGTAGGATATAGGAGAGCTGAACAATACTACCAACATCTTGACCTAATTGACATTTATAGAACATTCCACTTAACAACATAAAACATACATTTTTTTCAAGTACACACAGAGAATTTATAAGATGGCCAGTATTCTGGGCCATAAAAGAAGTTTCATTAAATTTTAAAAGATTCAAAGCAAGCATAGTATTTTCTTATCACAATAAAATTAAATTAGAAATCAGTAACAGAAAGATGTCTGGAAAAATTTGGAAACTAAGTAACACACATCTAAATAACTTATGGGTAAAAGAAGGAACCAAAAGGGAAATTAAAAGGCATTTTAAGTTGAATGAAATTGGAAAAAAAATGACATACCAAAATTTGTGGGAGACCACTAAAGCCATTCTTAGAGAGAAATTTATACACTACATGCCTATGTATGCAAAGAAAAAACGTTTTAAATTAATGATCTTAGTTTCCACATTAAGAAACTAGAAAAATAAGAGCAAGTTGTAACCCAAAGTAAGCAGAAGAAAAGATGGAGTGGAAATTTATGAAGCAGAAAACATTTAAAAAATAGAGATCAATTAAATATTAGTTTGAATTACCAATAGTAAAAATGAGGGAGGTGCCATCACTTAAGATTCTACAGATATTAAAGTATAATAAATAAATATTATAATTCACTTTATGCTGAAATGTTTGACAACTTAGATGAAATGAACAAAGGATAAAACAACCAAAACTTGTTCAGGAAGAAATACATATTACTAGCCCTAAATATATTAAATTTATACTTGAAAATATTTCCCCAAAGAAAACTCCTAAGCCAGATGGATTCACTAGTGATTCTACCACACATATAAGGAAGAAACTGTACCAATTTATACAAACTCTTTCAAAAAAATGCAGAGGATGGAATACTTTGTAACTGACTCTATGGAGCCAGCCTTACTATAAAACCAAAATAAGATAAAAACTTTCAAGAAAAGAAAATTACAAATCAATATCTCTCATGAGCATACTAGCAAAAACCCTCAAAAGAATACTAACAAATTAAATCTAGCAACATATAAAAAAAGATCATCCATCACAAACAAAAGATGCTTCTTTCACTTGTTATTGTCTCTCAACACTGTTATTCAACATCTGAAAACTTTAAGGCTTCTCCCACACCATATGTGCCCTTGAACTTTATTTGTGCAAACTGGTCTTTCTATGACTTCTTACAACCTTTCCTCCTCTTTGCAATATTGTTGGGTTATTAGACTTGGACACTTGGCATTTGCTGAGGAATCTATCTTGAGTACATCCTTTGGTTCTTTCCAAGTCTGGATACTTAAATTCAGAGTCAGAGACCACCAGCCTCAAGCCCCAAACTCAGCCAATTAGAGTCTCATCCATGTCCAGCCTGTAAGGGAGTTTTAGACAGGAATAAGACCATCCTAATTTACAAATGCAGGGCTTTGATAAGCAATATATATAAAACACCTAGCACATGGAAGACCCCCAAGGAACACCACTTTTCTTTTTGTCTTCTAGGGGAAAGGTCTGGATGAGGCAAGCTGCCTATTATGTTAAGCTTCCAACTCTATGTTGCAAATCTAGAGGCAGGCAGCCCCTTGCTCTTCTTAAACATCAGGCTTTCTGGATAAAGTTGCAAAGTGCTGTTTGGGCTGTGCTGGAAGATGAGGACTATTTTCAGGGAAGAGGAATTTAATCTCATTACTACCAGCAGTCCAGTTAGGGCTGATGAATCTGCCATTAGATTTCAGACCCTATCAACAAGATAAGGTGCATCATTTCCGGGAGATGTAGGATTGCCACTGCAAAATTATTTTTAGGAAGCTGCTTTTTTTTTTTTTTCCAGAACATCCACCTGAAAATAGCTCTGAACATTGTGGAGGCAGCACCTTGCAGAGTACTGAACTGAAAGTTCAAGCCTAAAGATTTATGGAGCAGATTTTACCTCTAATTCCAGATTTTGTGATGATGCAAAACATGTTGATAATAAATAGCAGCCATAAGAGGCTTGAGAATATGATCCAAATTCAATTCACTGTTTGCCTTTTATCCAGAAAGACTAAGTATCCTGTTCCTCGAGGCAGGGGGGAAGCAATGACTATTTCTTCCCTTCTCTGTTAATAGTAAATCTTTCTGTTGTATTCCACTCACAGGTTGCTTTCCTTTTCTTCCTTGCTAACAGAATCCTAATTTTGTTCATGCAGCAAGTCATGACAACCAGTTTTGGCAATCCCATTCCTTTTTGCCCATCTAGGGAGCCAAGGGGCCAGCATGGGATCCAAGGCTGGGAAAGGAGATGGAAGGAGAAGCTTCTAGGGACTTCTGCAGGAATACAAAAGAAAAGTAGTATAAGAATAAAGCCCTCCCTTGCCATCTCCTGAGTGCTACTTCTGGAGCAGGATAGGGATTTGATGCTTGAGGCTGCGGCCGCTATCTTGCCACCAGAAGATCATAGACTGGGGAAATAAGAGGCAGAGGGGAAGCATGGATGCTAGGCTTGGACTACCTGCCTTTGGATTTCTTGATGATTAAGGAATGAAAGTCCTGGTGACCTAAACTACTGAAGACTGGGTCTTTGCTATTTTTAGCTAACAATCCTAAGACATGCACAGCCACTGGTTTCCCCTCAATATGTGTTCTCCCCATCTCCTTTAGTAAATAGAATACCCCTCACCACCACCATTTTCATCTGTATATGGCCACCTGGATTAATGCTCCTTTTCCCAGCCTCCATTACAACTAAGTGTGCCTGTGTGACCAATGAGATATTAGCAGATTGTGTCAGGTAGCAGCTATTGGGAACCATCCTTAAAGAGAATTGGTTCATACATTCCACTCCTTTTTCTTCATCCCCTTCTGTATGCAGGCACCTGGAATGAGAATGTGATGGCTGGAGCTTCAGTCACCATATTGATCTGTGAAGATGAAAGCCTCATCCTAGGGATAAAAAGTAGAAACCCTTGAGGGGTTTGTAGGCAAGAACAGCCCTAGATTTGCCCACCTCCAGACTTTTGTACAAGAGACAAATCAGTCTCTATCATGTTTAAGTAATTTTGAATTTTAGTTTTCTGTTCACATAGCTGAAATTCTGGCTGACACACTAAATGGGTAGCTACTAGAGGACCCCATAGCCATTGTACACATACCCTGGAGTCTACAGCAGCTTTCTAGTTTCTAAAAGAAGAGGAAAGCATTAACAGTGAATTGCAGTTACTCAACTCTGGTGTTGTAGCATGAAAGCAGCCAGAGATAATAAGTTAAACAAAAGGGGTGGTTGTATCTTAATAAAACTTTATTTATACAAACAGGTAAGTTGGTTAGATTGGGCCTGTGCCAGCTGTGTTAGATGCCAAGCATTGTTAGATACTCATTTATCAAGCATCTACAATGTGCCTGACATTGTCCAGGTGTTTCAAAACACTGCCCCTCATTATTCTGATCAGATTCTGAAAATCTTATGCACTGACCACTGGAGATGGTAGCCACATAGCTGGACTCATGGTCAATAGCAGTACTAGGCTGTGGACCCAGACCTGGTCTCTAAAATCCATATCCATTTGAATATGTTACTTTTATATTCTTTTCTGCAAATGAAATTTCTCTTCTAGTAACTCTTTGCATTATGCCTGTGAGACTGTTAGTGGGCAAACCTGACCACATTTCAGATGCTCCCCTAGGACCAGAACAGAGGAACATGCCAGCAAAGCTCGTGGAAGGAGGCGCAAACACAAACATTGTTTCATTTAACACATTTCCTGCAGACAGAACAGTCAGCTTCAAATCGTGGGTGGGAGAGGAAGGGACAGACAATAGAAGGAAAAAAAGAGAAGCACGAGGCTCTAAGGAATTCTACAGCAGAATAGCCTAATTATAGTGCCTCCTCCCTGAGGCCTGAGAACCCAGAGGGCAGGAAGTTGGAAATACCAAACCTACCAACAGGGACCTACCACGTGCTGACCCCTTTATTAAGGTTTTTCTTTCTGTAGTCTTATTTAATCCCCACAAAAAAACCCCATGAAGTTGACACCAGGACCCCCTTAATGGTATCAAAGCCTCAAAGAGTTCTTAGCGGTAACAGAGGCTCAGAGAGTTGAGTACATGGCACAAGGCCACTCAGCTTGTGAGGGGCAAAGCCATGAATTACATAGGCATCCATATCACTCCAAAGCCTGTCTTCTCTGCTGTCCCATGGCTTTCCAGGGGCACTCTTGCAGTGGAAGAGCAACAAGGGCTACTCTGGGAGTGGCTTGTCTGTCCAGCCACACCCTCTGATCAGAGCATGGGCAAGTCAAGTCCTGGTTCCCTCTGCTCCTTTCTCTTTGGGAAGAGCAGCAAAATATGCAGGAATGGAGAGAGTAGTGGCTTCAGAGGAGGGAGCTACATCAATTCCTGGCCCTTCCACGTTGAACCATATGAAGGTACCTCAACTCTTGGAATCTTGATCCTCCTTCTGCAAAAATGAGAATAATAAAGACCTACCTCAAGGTTGTTGTGGGAATAAATATGAATGTGAACAGAAACACTGGGCACAGTGCTTGGTTCATACATAGGGACTTAAGTGCTTGGCTGAATCTCAAAATACATTGAATACCTGTGAACGTTTGAGAGATAGTGTTGCGTATTGGTTATGGCATCCAATCCACGGAAAGTCACCAACTCACCAAGCCTTGATTTTCTTCCTTGTAAAATGGAACAAATGCTAATAACTGTATTATGGGGTTCTATAGAGGACTAGATGGGAAAGTAAAGGACTGTACCCAACAAATTATAAAAGCCCCATTAATATCATTATTATTATTATGTCATAGAATATGATGATTACATATGGGCTTATCTACTAAATTAATAAAGGAGGGAAGGGGTGTGGCTCATGACCCAGGAGAGGGATATGCCTTGCTTCTCTGAGTTGCCTGACAAGCATATGCATCCTGACACATTAAATTGAGGATAGTCAGAGACTGGAGGGGAGAAGGCCAGAAGCTTTTTTGAGAGAACAAATTAGTTTGTTCTGTTTTAAAATTTATTCGTTCATTCAGCCACTACTTATGACCACATTTTTATACACCAGATACTGGGCTGGCTCTCAGGATACAGGGGTAAACAGAGCAACAGGATCTCTGTCCTCATGAAGCTTAGAGTTCAGCAGGAGAGTCAAGCATCAAAGAAGTAAACCACATATGTACATAATAGCAGATCCTGATATTTGCTAGGAAATAAAACACCTGGGTGCTCTCTGAGAGACAATAACAGGAAAAGGACCTTCTTTTGATTGAGAGTCTAGAAAGGGCTCTGGGAGGTCTCAGGTAGCACTTATCCTGAGATTGAATGTATAAGAAGGAGCAGCCATAGCAAAGGTGGTGAAGAGGGAAGAATTCCAGACAGAGGGAATACCACATTTTGAAGACCTTGAATTGAAAAAGGATTTGGTCCCTTAGAGGAGCTAAATGCACCAGAGTGTGGAAAGGTGGGGGAAGAGGGCTTTGAGGTGAAGTTGGTGATGTAGCTGCACCAGTTGAGTTTAGATTCTGCTCTGAAGCCATTGAAGGGTTTTGAGCCAAGGAATGATGATCTCCTTCATGTTCTGGCAAAATCATTCTCGCTACTCTGCAGTGACAGAGATTCAGTGGGAAGGCCACTAAGGGTGTGAATTGAATGATTTGAGTAGGAGGTGGTGGGGGTTAGGCCCCGGGAGCCAGCCTTGAAGATGAAAAGAAGTGGATAGATGTGGGGGCCCAATAGCACATATAGCACATATAGTATTGGGCTGAATGTAGGAGCAAGGGGGAGAAATTCAGGGACGATGCCCAGAGCCTGGCTTGTCCCCCATGAAAGGAACAGGTTACAAATTCCATTTTAAACAAGCTTGAGGGATCCCTGGGTGGCGCAGCGGTTTGGCGCCTGCCTTTGGCCCAGGGCGCGATCCTGGAGACCCGGGATCGAATCCCACGTCGGGCTCCCGGTGCATGGAGCCTGCTTCTCCCTCCGCCTGTGTCTCTGCCTCTCTCTCTCTCTCTCTCTGTGACTATCATAAATAAATAAAAATTTAAAAAAATAAAAAAAAAAATAAACAAGCTTGAGATTTCAATGACACATCCAAATGTGTAATATCAATTAATGACTCTAGAGCTAGGAAGTAGAGCCTAGGCTAGAAATACACATTTGAGAATTGTTGGCATTTGCATAAGGCTTAAAACTATGAGCAGCTTTGGAGTCCCAGCCTCCAATCAGTGCCCCATCTTTAGGCTCCCTTTCTTGTGCTGACCGGTTCCGAATCTTGGTAGAGCCTGGCTGTCTGGAGACCCCAGAATACCATTGTGCTGCCTCTGCAACTGCCTACTACAGTGGGTTGGACCTGGGAGCAAATCCAACCACCTCTGTTCCACAAAAGTCTTGGTCAGCAGGGGCAGTCCAACATGGCCAATATTAGAGTCCTGAGCTAGGACAGTCTTTCTCTTTAGAAAGACCCCAGGCACCGAGCTCTGTCCATGAGGACTAAGGGCTGGAAAGGCAAGGCCAGAGTTGGGTGAGTGTGAGGGTGGAGCGCCTAGTGTAGCACATGGATCTTTGCGCCAGATGCTTTCTGCCCCACTCCCACCCCTCCCTTCTTGACCCTTGACCTTATGTCCTTGTCTCCTCCTGGCTCTGGAAGAGCCCTCATCTTCTTGATTTTCTTTTCCCAGCTATAGTCTTGCTTGTTCAATGGCCCTTAAGCAATGTTCAACTCCCTCAAAGTTTCTAGCTTCATCTAAACATACACCTGAAACGTTCTTCCAGATGTTAAACAGAGGTATCAGAACCAGACTCTCTTTGAGGATGCAGCTGCTATTTCTCTAAGCTGCACACTATCTGTGACAGTCATCCACATGCTGGGACTAAGGGGGAAGCATCTCTGCTCGAGAGACAGAGGGAGCGTCAGGGAGGGTGAAAATGACCACCTGGTGGGGGTTTACCACAGAACCTGAGACACAGTCTTGTTTAGGCTCAGACAACCCGAGTTCAGCACTGGGATCCACCTGGTTGGAAGTAGGGCATGTCCCTCAACCTTAGTGTGCCTCAGTTTCTGCATCTGTAAATAGTGATAATAATTCCAAGATTGCTGTTAAATTATAGGGAATATAGGGAAGGTGATTTGCACACGGTAAATAGAATTACAAATGTAATATGTGATTTCCTGCTCACAACACTTAGCAATTTGGGTAATTAGAGTCCTACATTTCTGTAGCGGGCAACACTTTTGATGGTAAACATCCCAAGGACTAGATCAGACAAGTCCAGGCAGCTGCTAAGGGCTGTGAGGGGCACAGGGTTGTAGCAGTTTCTGTTCAAATATGCCTCGTTACTCTGGGTTTTTGTGTTTTAAAGGAGAAGCAGTCAACTTTTTTTTTTTTAATTTTTCTTGATTCATGTAGTGATGTTAATTGGTACATATTCTGTGTAATGGGCAAATATTAGGATTGTCAATATGTCAGAATAAGGAGAGAGGATGTAGGAAACAGAAAAGGGAGGGAAAATTCACAGTTTATCAAAGTATGAATACTCACACCTTGGATTGCTTTTTTAACCCAACAAATAAATAAGACAAAGAGCCCATGTGAAATGGTCCTAACTTGGGGACTTTACAACCTATTCTTGACCACCACCTAGATCACTTCAAGCTGAAGGGATTATAGCTGCATGCACTTGTAAGTGTCCAGGAGTCTGCGGCTCCGTGTGCCCTTTGGCCTGAGAGGGTTGCAGAAGCTTCCGGAAGCCTCCTCCACGTCTGTGTTGACTGTGTTTCTCTGGCTTTTCTCAGCCTGTTTCCTGTTCACCTCTGTCCTCGGCTGTCTGGTAGGCCTGACTCATAGGAAACCACAGCCAAGTCACCTGGTGGTCTGAGTCACTGGCTCTTGGAGCATCTCTTTCTTAAAAAATAATAAAGGCAAAAGTAAGTGCCTAAGTAACTATTGTGTTTTGCAAGAGATTTCATCTAAGCAGTGCTTCCAATGGTTGGTTCTGGGAAGTCCCCACATGTGTCAGATGAATTCTCTTTGGTAACTGTGATATGAGCAAATCACAGGGATGTCTCGCAGCAACAGACTTCCCTCCTCCTTCCCTTTTGCCTCTGCAAGTATTTGCAGAGAAGCTGTGTCCTGAGCACTGCACAAGGTCTTAAGTGGAGAAATGAAGGCATGGTGTGCTGCTCCATAAGTTCTTGGTGTACACGGGGGACAGACTAGTAGACCCAGGAAGGCATGTTGAACAACTTCACTAATAAGGGGCAGCATCGGGCACAGAACTTGGCCTGGGAATTGTCCTGGTCACAGGGCCAGATGTGAAGAGGCTGGGTGAGTTGCTCAGGGGAGACATCCTAGGCAGGGTCAGATGATTCTTTGCCACTCTCTTTTGTGGCCAAGTGAAATGCTCCCTTAAACAGCAGCTTTGCTTTACCCCTGGGACCCACTGAGGCTACACTACTCCTCACAGTCCCATAAAAGTGCTCTGTAGAAGGGATCATGGACAAAGGTATATGTAGGTTGGAGGGAAGATAGAGGAGGGCCATCCTTTTCTCAGGGGCCCCACACCCATAGGGGTGACTAATAACAGTGCCCTTCCATGCCAGTGTGGTTGGGACTAGACTAATTAGTCTTTTTTAGATGACCCCCATAGAACAGTGCACAACAGTAGATGCAGAAGAGACAATATGCTTACAGATAATGGCTTTGGTACCCTGTGACACATCCCCTCAGCTCACCTATGAATTCAGCCATAGTTCTGGTGGTAAATTGGGTGTGGGCTCACATGACAATATCCACCTGAAACATGAGGTGAGCCTTCCTGTTTTTCTCCCTCAGAGCCTTTTATTTCTGAGGCTAGGAGCCTACTCAGCCCTCACATAAGCATAACATGGAAGTGTGAGGAGGTAACACCCCAGGGGCCACCATCAACTAGTGGAGAATGAGAACCAGTAGACAAACGCCCAGCCTCTCATCCTTTGGATGGAACATTCTGGAAGGAATTTTCTACACTTGCCAGAGATCCCAGAATTGAGATCCTGTTGCACACAGCAACAACTATGATAATGCACACAGAGCAGCTTTTCCTCCTTCATGGGCCTGCTCACCCCCTTTCCCTATACACCTACTTCCTGGGACCTCCTCCTAAGTAAACCAGTCCTTTCTCAGGCTCTGCTTCTGGGGAAGTCCAAACTAAGACAGAAATGACATTAACATCTGAGGATTTGAAATTAAAGACATTTGAAAGTCTAGAATCAGCCTCCTGGGAATGTCATCTCTTACCTTTTGGTATTACCATTTATACCTCAACTAGAGAGGAAGAGAGTTCCAAAACTGGCTTTGAAACCTCTCTGCCCCACAGGAAATGGGTGTTGTCAAGTCGGGCTGTGCAAACAATTTAGTGATACAGAATGCTCAGAGGATCTGGTAGGGGAGATCAGTGGGGTGACTCAGTTTAGCATGTGACAAAAAATTCTAGTTATTATTCTTTCCTCAGTCATAATGGGTTCATTTTTAAAAACCCCACACTTCTAGAAGGATGAATGGCTGAGAAAAGACTAGGGAGGGCAGCCCGGGTGGCTCAGGAGTTTAGTGCCGCCTTCAGCCCAGGGCATGATCCTGGAGACCAGGAATCAAGTCCCACGTCAGGTTCCCTGCATGGAGCCTGCTTCTCCCTCTGCCTGTGTCTCTGCCTCTCTCTCTCTCTCTCTCTCTCTCTCTCTGTGTGTGTGTGTCTCTCATGAATAAAAAATTAAAAAAAAAAAACTAGGGAGAGTGAAGTTGTACGTGAACCTAAAAACTCTTATAAATATTTTTACATTCGTAAAAAGCACATTACATTAGGAAAATAACAATGGAATTTAAACCTCAAAAATTGAAAATAAAAGTTAACAGATAATTTTTCATGTCTTTAATCTCAAGATAATATACTGAGGTAATGATGGGCTGAGGTATGGAGAAAGATTATTTTGGGAAGAAGGCATTCTTAAGAATGCTTTTATCCTCTGAGTCACTTTTGATCTTCATATACCCTATTGAAATTCTTTCTATTGTAGAAAGTAAATACATCACAGATGGAGAGAGACTCGTGTATTTGGTAAGGTGTGGTAACTCCCACCCAAATATTTCCTTTCATTTTGCTCTGCTCGTGAAAGGGCCAGCTAACATGTTAAGTGTGCTTTGTGTGCTGAAGACCAGGTGACATTTCTATGGTATTCACATTTTGCAAGATACTAACAACACAACTCTGAAAGTATGTGATATTGTCCAGTTTTATAGACAAGAAAGCTGAGACTCTGTTAGGCATGCACTAAGATCTGATTGGCTTTAAAACTTTGAAAGGTTTTTCATGTGGATCTATTCATACGTTGGGGAAGAAAACTTATCAGACCATATGAATTGCCTTTTGGTTAAAATCACGATCACTTTAAAGCATTGGAATAAATGCTGTTAAAAAACCGACTTCCATCAATTTCATGTTTGAGCAGGTAGTATTTATTCTCAGGGAGAAAATGATTCTTTCCTTCAAGGAAATGCTTTAATGGCTCTTTGGTTATAAATACGCTCCCTGGTTCTTGTTAAGACAAAAAGAGGGAAATGACTTTGCTTAGATCGCTTAATATTAAGAGATTTAAAATTTTCCCCTGATGAGCTCAAGTCAGAAGTTAGATACACCTAAGGCAGGGATGGTCAGTTTTAGGTTGTTTTTTGTCTTGTGCAATAATTCCCCTTTGTTATTCTCAAATCTTTGGTGGATCCTATTACCCACAAAACACTATATTAGCAGTGTCTTAGGAAATGAGTGGAGAGAAAGCAGCCACGTCAGCGTCTGGGCAAAGCAATGCCAAGAGAACACAATAGCCAGCAGAAGCAGAAAGTAGACAGTCAGAAGTCAGTAAGACAAAGCTGGAAGCAGTTAACAGTAAGAGGAGGCATCTGTAATTCTCCACCTGTAGAAATATTCAGGAAGCGGTTGAATTTCTTACAGAGTGAGTCCGGATGAGGTTTCAGTTTTCCTTGTTTGTTTGCTTTTTCCTGAAGACTATAAGAAACAGAGACTTAGTGAGGTCATAAGGATTATAAAGGGAGTATGAGCCAGTTGATTCAATCCCCTAAAAACGGTAGATTTTTGTGGGGACTTCCTGTGCTCACTCATCTTCTGCATTGCCTGATAGCCCATTAATTGGGTGGTATTTTTATAGTCAAGTTTATTAGATAAATGGAATTGAAATTTGATTTTACTTCTTTTCTTATTCATCACCTTTGTTAACTAACTGTATAACTGATGACTTCCAATGATAATTGCCCAACCTAAATTATTAGTAAATGTGTTCTAATTTTTCAAACTCCCTCAGACAATTTATTAAAATTACTAGAAGTATGCGACTGGAAGTATGTGACTGGATGTAAATGGAGTTCTTGGAGCTTGTGCACAGTGTTCCATTAAAACTGAGACCCTTGGAATCCCCATCTCAAGGCATTAACCACGCTGTGAATGCAGCAGCACCATGAAGCAATTTATATGGGGGTTCCAAGAGTGCTAGAAATGCCAGTTTTTAAAATCTGGGGGGAAGGTTTTTGGAAAGATGGAGCAGATGTGTTTTGTTATATTCCTCCTGCTATGCCTAGCAGAATATCTGGCATTACATATAAAAGAAATGCAAGGAAACTGAAAGGTGGACCCTGGCTGGGGACCTCAAGATCCCAGGAATGATGAAGTGAAGTTTCCCTGGGTGTTCTTTGGGCCTTATAAATGCCAGACTTGGAACAAAGGAAGCCAGCAACTCAGAAATGCCATTGGTTGCAGGCAAAAAGAAGCCCCAAGAAAAGCGTATTTTCTCTAGCCAAAGAACCATAAAGGGGCAGTTGTAAAGACAGAAAACTTTTAGGCAACAACTGCATTGCTCCAGCCAAACACCACAGTAGCCCCACCCCACTCCTTCTAGCAAAGGCCAAGTGGAGAGTCTAGATTTCCACCCTCACCCGGCTGTGACAAAGCACTTCAACCCTCCTGACAGAGTGGTGTCACAGAAGGTAGGGAGCTGTGACTTTCATCTCTGAGGTAAAGACATGGCCCACTCCCACCCTCTGTCAGTGGAGATCATTCAAGAAGCCTAGACTTCCAATTCCACTGGGTGATAATGAGGTACCCCTTCCTCTATCACTGGGGGGTGTCAGAGAAAACCTGGTGGAGAGTTAGGACTTCTGCCACTGTTCAGCAGTAATGAGCTCACCCCTGCACATTGGGAGATGATGGGGAACAGTAACAAAGTGCCACCCCCATCCTCTCAGCCAGGAGACTAACAGCAGAGATCCAGTGGGGAGACTGAACTCCTACTCCTGCCCAGGAGCAAAAAAGAGCTTATTCTCTCCTCCTGTTTTGACTTCCATCCCCACTGGCACTATTGAAGTAATGTCCCCCTTCCCACCATGAGAGCAGTGTGAGAAGAATCTTTCTAAAATGCAAAATTTAAATAAGATCTAGTGACTTATAGTACACCAAATGTCCAGGTTTCAACAGAAAATCAGCTGTCATACCAGGAATAAGATGATCTCAACTTGAATGATGAAAGCAAATCAATAAACAACTATTACACCAAATACCAAATACAAATACCAACACCAAGATGAAACATGATAGAATTATCTGACACAAATTTGAAAACAGACAATATAAACATGCTTAAGTGAGAAATTATGACTATACTTGAACAAACTAAAAATTAGGAAATCTTAGCTAACAAATAGAAGATATAAAAAAGAACTGAATGAAAATTTTGGAATTAAAATATACGATAACCAGAATGAAAACTCAATGGATAAGTTCAACAGCAGAATGGAGAAGACAGAGAAAAAGATCAATAAACTGAAAGGTAAAACAATAGAAATTAAGAATCTGAAAGAGAAAAAATAGACTGAGGAAATATAGGACAATATACACACAATCATCTCAGCAGATGCAGAAAAGGCAGCTGAAGGAATTCAACACCTCATGATAAAAACACTTAACAAAGAATAGAAGGGAACTTTCTCAACCTGATAAAGGGCATCTATGGAAAACCCACAACTAACATACTTAATGGTGAAAGAGTGAATGCTTTCCTCCTAAAATCAAGAACAAGATAAGTGGTGCTTACCACTGCTATTCAACATTGTACTGGAGGTTCTAGCCAGGACAATGAGACTTGGACAAGAAATAAAAGGCGTCCTTAGGGAAGGAAAGAAGTAAAACTATTTTATTTGCAAATGAATAATCTTGCATACAGAAAATCCTGAGGAATCTAGTAAAAGACAAATAAAGCCTCAGGGACATGTGGGACTAAGACAAAATAAAAAGCCTGGGTGGCTCAGTGGTCCAGCATCTGCCTTCCGCCCAGGGCATGATCCTGGAGTCCTGGGATTGAGTCCCACATCGGGCTCCCTGCAGGGAGCCTGCTTCTCCCTCTGCCTGTGTCTCTGCCTCTTTTTCTCTCTCTTTCTCTCTCTATGTCTCTCATGAATAAATAAATAAATAAATAAAATCTTTTTAAAAAATAATAAAAAATAAAAAGCTAGTATGTGCAGTATTGGAGCCCAAGAAGGAGAGGAGAAAAGGAGTGGAGCTGGAAAAGTATTTGAAAAAAGTAACAACTGATTATTTCCAAATTTTAGCAAAAAACAAATCTATATAATCAAGAAGTGAGCAAGTCTCTAATAGGATAAACCCAAGAAATCTGTGCCAAGATTTCTGAAAAGTTAAAGACAAAAGAATCTTGAAAGCAGCCAGAGTGAAATGAGGTGTTACCTGGAGGGGAAACAATTCAAATGACAGTGGTTTTATCATCAGAAACCATGGATGTCAGAAGAAAGTGGCATAATATTTTTCAAGTGCTGAAAGAAAAGAACTGCCACCACTGAATTTTATATTCAGAGAAAAAAGCCTTTAGGAATGAAGAGGAAATCAAGACATTCTCAGATGAGGGAAAACTAAGGGAATTTGTCATCAGCAGACCTACTTTAACAGAATGGCTAAATGTAGTTCCGAAAGAAAGAAAGAAAGAAAGAAAGAAAGAAAGAAAGAAAGAAAGAAAGAAAGGAATCTTGGAACATCAGGAGGGAAGGAATAACATAATAAAAAAATATCAGTAAAGAGGCTTCCCTTCTCCTCTTAAGTTTTCTAAATTATCTTTGATGGTTGAAGCAAAAGTTATAACATCATCTAATGTAGTTCTCAAAAGATTTAGATGAAATATTTGAGGAAATTATAATACAAATGGGAGAGAGTAAAGGGACATAAAGTAAGGAATACGTTTTATACATACACTTCACTTGAACCGGCAAAGTGTCAACATCAGCAGACTGTGACAGTTATGAATATATAATGTAATACTTAGAGCAATCACCCAAAAAAAGTTATGCAGAGAGACACACTCAAAAACACTACAGAAAATCAAAATGAAATTCTAAAGAAATGCTCAATTATACCTCAGGATGGCAAGAAAAATAAAAAGAGCAACAGAAAAACAGAATAAACAGAAAACAACAACAAGGTAGGGTTAGATCCAACATAGTAATAGTTACATTAAATGTAAATGAACAAGGACACCTGGAGAGCTCAGTCAGTTAAGAGTCTGATTCTTCATTTCAGCTCAGGTCATGATCTCAGGGTTGTGAGATCAAGCCCTACATGGGGCTCCACACTCAGAATAGAGTCTCCTTGAAATTCTTTCCTCCACCTTTTCCCTCCTTCTATGCTCTTCCCCCTGCTTGCATTCTTTCTTACTCTCATAAATTAATAAATAAATAAATAATTAATTGATTAATTAATTAATTAATTAAAAAATGTAAATGAACATATATACCAATTAAAAGAATTTGATGGAGTAGATTCTTTTTAAATTGCTGAATTACTATACACTATAAGAAGCTCACTTCAAATATAATGGTATAGGTATACTGAAAGGATGGAAAAAGATATGCCATGCAAACATTAATTGAAAGAAATCAGGAATGGTTATATAAATTTACCCAAAAAAGTAGACTTCACAACAAAGATAATTATTATAGATAGAGAAGGATATTATATAATGATAAGTCAATCTACCAAAAATATAGACCAATTCTAAATGTGTATGCATCAAACACCTAAGCTACCAAATATATAAAGCAAAAGCTGATGGAACCAAAAGGGGAAATAGATAAATCCATAATTTTAGTCAGAGACTTCAACCCTCCTCTCTCAACAATGATAGAAAAACCACACATAAAATCAGCAAGAATATAAGACTCAACAGAAGCATCAACCAACTGGATTTAATTGACATGTATAAAACACTTCATCCAACAAAAGCAGAATGCACATTTTATGCTCAGAGAACACATACCAAAAGAGATCATACTGTGAGCCATAAAACATAAAATAAACCTGAGATTATGCCATTTGGGACAGCATGGATGGGCATAGGGGGTATGGTAAATGAAATAGTAAGTCAGAGATAAATACCACATAATTTCACTTATATGTGGAATCTAAAAAACAAAACAAACAAACAAAAAACCAGAAACAAACTCATAAATACAGAGAATAAACTAGTGGTTGCCAGAAGGGAAGAGGTTGGAGGGATGAGTGAAATAGGTGAAGGGGTTTAAGAAGTATAAACTTCCAGTTATAAAATAAATAAGTCACAGTAATAAAAAGTAAACTTCAAAAAATTTCTAAAACCAGAAATAATAGAGAGTATATTTTCTGGCCTCAGTGGAACCGCACTTCAATTCAAGGCCAAAGAGGAAATGCTAAGAGAAATTTTAAAATCCGTTGAACTGAATGAAAATGAAAATACAACATTTTAATACTTACAGCTAAAGCTATACTGTGAGGGAAATTTGTAGCACTAAATGCTTATTAAATAAGCGAAGTCTCAGATCAATAATTTTTATACCCACCATAAGAAATGAAAAAGAGCAAATAAACCTAAAGGTAGCAGAGGATGGAAAAGAAAAGGTAAGAGCAGAAATCAGTGAAACCGAAAGCAGAAAAACAATAGAAAAAATCAATGGGACAAAAATCTAGGTCTTTGAAAAGATCAATAAAATTGGCTAATCTCTAGCAAGAAAGACACAAGAGAAAAAAAGAGGGAAGATATAAGTTACTAATAAAGGAATGAAATAGGGGCTATCACTGTAGACCCTGGAGACATAGAAGAATGACAAGGGAATGCTATGAACATGTCTATACACATGAATTTGACAAATTAGATGAAACAAATAATTTCCTTGAAAAGTACAGATTCACCAAGTATGAAATAGATTATTTGAACGGCCCATAACAGTTACAACAATTATGAAAATTAAATTCATAATTTTAAAATGCACAAAAAAGGGGCACCTGGGTGACTTGGTTGGTTAAGTATCTGCCTTTGGCTCAGGTCATGATTTTAGGGTCCTGGGATTGACCCAGCATTTGGCTTCCTGCTCAGCGAGGAGTCCTCTTCATCCTCTACCTCTTCCCTTACACCTGCTTGTGCTCTCACACACACTCTCTCTCAAATAAAAAAAATAAAATCTTTTAAAAATACCCCAAAAAGAAATCTTCAGGCTCAAAAACATTCAGTGGAGACTTCAACAAGATGTTAAGAGAAGAATTGACACTAATTCCATACAATCTCTTCCAGAAGATAGAAGCAATCTCTTTCCATGTCAATTCATGGGAGAGCCAACACTACCCTGACAGCAAACCAAAGATAATATCAAAAGAAGAAAAATACAGACCAATATCCCTTATGAATATATATGCAAAAATTCTAAACAAAATGGCAGCAAATAGAATTCAGCAATATATAATGAGAATTATATACCATGGCCACATAAGGTTTATTCCAAGGATGACAGGCTGACTTAATATTAGAAAATCAGTCAATTATAATCTACCACATTAAAAAGTAGAAGAAAAATCACATGATCATATCAATTGCTGTAGAAAAGGAATTTGCTAAAATTAAACATCTATTATGATAAAAACTCTCAGAAACCAGGAATAGTGGAGAACTTCCTCAACTTAGTCAAGAACATCTCCTAAAACCACAACTAAGATTGTGCTTAATCATAAAATTCTGAATGCTTTTCCTCCAAGATCAGGCATAAGACAAGGATGTTCACTTTCACCACTTCATTTAACACAGTACTGGAAACTCTACCATAGGCAAGAAAAGGAAATAAAATGCACACAAATGAGAAAGGAGGAAATAAAACTGTCCCTACCTGCAGATAACATGATTCTGCACCTAAAAAGTCCCAATGAGTTTACAAGGTAACTCTTAGAACTAATGATTCTGTAAGGTAATAGGATATAAGAACATATAAAAGTCTATTTTATTTCTAGGGGCTCCTGGGTGGGCTGTGTGCTCAACAGGGAGTCTTCTTCTTTTTTTAAGACTTTTTAATTTATTTACTCATGAGAGACACAGAGAGAGAGGCAGAGACATAGGCAGAAGGAGAAGCAGGCTCCCTGTAGGGATCCCAATGTGGGACTCGAACCCAGGACCCTGAGATCATGACCTGAGTGGAAGGCAGACACTCAATGAACCACTAAGCCACCCAAGCATCCCCAGTGGGGAGTCTTCTTAAAGATTCTCTCCCTCTACCTTTCCCCCCTACTCACATGTGTGCTCTCTCACTCTCTCTCTAAAATAAATCTATAAAAACCTTTTTTTAAAAATCAATTGTATTTCTATACACTAGTAAGGAACACATAAAAACTGAAATAAAAAAATACAATGCCATTTAAGTTGTTCAAAAAAATGAAAACAGGTATAAATCTAATAAAACATATATAGAACTTATTTGCTGAAAAATACCAAACACCAGAGAGAAATTCAAGAAGATCTAAGTAAATGAAAAGTCATATTGTGTTCATGAATTGAGAGGTTCAACACAATAAAGATGCCAATGTTCCCAAATTGGTATGCAGGTATGATCCTTTTTTCTAGATATTGACGAAATTATTCAAAGCTTTGTATGGAAAGGTGAAGGAACTAGACAGCTAAACCTTTTTTTTATTTGTTCTGACAAATTCTTTTAAAAAATTTTTTTAATTTAAATTCAATTTATTAACATACAAGTTTCAGGGGTAGAATTCAGTGATTCACCATTGCATATAATGCCCAGTGCCTTTCTTAATGGCCATCACCCAATTACTCCATTCCCCCTTCCACCTCCCCTCCAACACACCTCAGTTTTGAAAAGTTAAAAAGGTGGGGTGAATCACCCCATCCAGTTTCAAGACTTATCACATAGGTATACTGCTCAAAACTGTGTGCCATTGGTGAAAGGGTAGATAAAAGAATGGAATGAGATAAAGAGGCCAGTAATAACCCCACATTAGTAGAAGCAACTGGTTTTGGACAAAAGCATAAAAGAAATTCAATGAACAAAAGACAGTCTTTCCAACAAATGGTGTTATGACAATTGGTATATATCTATAAACAGACAAACCAAAAACAACAACAAAAATGAACCTTGACTTAAACATTACATTTTATGCAAAAATTAACTGAAAATCAATTGTAGATTTAAATGTAAATAAAACATAAAGCTGTAAACTTTTAGAAGGTAATATAGGAAAAACATCTTTAGGACCCAGGTCTTAGTGAAGAGTTCTCAGACATGAGAACAATATTTCTCCATAAAAGAAAAATAAACAGATAAATTAGACTTTCTCAAAATTAAAAATATTATAAAATATTCCATTAAAAGGCTGAAAAGACAAACAACCAAGTGGGAGAAAATATTTGCAATCACATAGCTGACATAGGACTCATAGCTAGAATACATGAAGAATTCTCACATATCAACAGTAAAAAAAAAAAAAATCCTATTTAAAATGGGCAAAAGACACAAGGCATTTCATCAAAGAGGATATGCAGTGGCAGATCAACACACAAAAAGATGTGCAACATCATTAACCATTAGGGAAATGCATATTAAGAACATGATGATTTATCAGTACACAGAAATTGAACTAGGTAAACCAAAAATTGGTGACAATACCAGATGTCAGCAAAGATGTGGAGAGACACTGGATCTCATACATGGCTCCTGGGAATGTGAAATGGAACTATTATCATTCAGGAAAATAGTTTGAAAGTGTCTTAAAAAACTAAACATGCACTTACTAGAAATTGCACTTCCAGAGAAATGATAGCTTATGTCTATACAAAATCCTCTACTTGATGGTTCATAACATAGCTATTTATTTGTAATAGTCAAAAACAAGAAACAACCAAAATGTCCCTCAACAAGGGAGCAGTTAACTGTGGTAAACAACCACAACAATCAACTCATCATCAATAAAAAGGGATAAAATATTAATACACACAGCGACCAGGGCAAATCTCAAGAGCATTATGCGGAATAAAAAGAGCCAACCTCAAAATACTACATTTTGTATGTCTCCATTTATATATTATTCCCTAATGACAAAAATGTAGAGATGGAAAACAGATTAGTGGTTTCCAGGGGTAAGGAACCATGGAAATGTAGGGTGAGGGTGACACCCATGGAAGGTAGGCTGAGGGTGACTATACAGGGAAGTAGGAGGGCGATCTTTGTAGGGATGGAAAGTTCTGTATCTTGATTGTGGTGGTGGTTATAGAAATCTATGTGGGTGATCAAATGACATAGGACTGTACATATACATTGTATTGTCTTTCCTGGTTTTGACATTGTACTACAATTACATAAGATGTAACTCTTGAGGAAAATGGGTGAAGGGTACACAGCACCTCTCTGTACTACCTTTGCAACATCCTGTAAATCGATAATTATTTCATAAAAGGTTAAAAAAAAAAACCAAAGACTTAAACTTACTTAAACTAACTTAAAGGAAATCAACTCTACAAGAAATCCGAAGGGGTTGGTATTCTGAGCCTGAGTGCTATGTTTGCAATGTCTCTTCCCCATTGGAATGGAGTGTGGTGCCTTATAAAAGTGTCAGGGACTTAAAATTAAATGTTTTGTTTGTGTTCCTAAGACTCCCAGCAGCTTTGAAGTGTTTGGTCTCCAGCGGGTCCGAAGGTCAGCATACCGCTGCCTCATAGCGCCACACCTGTCTGCACACACAGGGGCAGGCTGGCTCGCCTCTTGGGAACCCTCCTGTTTAGGAAATTCTTCGTGTAGGAGAAGAACAATTTCCAGTAGGACAAGAACCTAAAAAAGTGAAGGCGTGACTGCAGTTTCATTGAACAATGTCTCCCAGTGGAAATAAGCACTGCTTTCCAGCCTCTGGCCACATTCCACCGCCTATACTCGGGCAATTCTCTCATAGGTGCACCTGGTTCAGATAAGCTGTACAGAGTTTCTCCTTAGGTTCCTGCAAACCACACTTTGGTGTGTCACACCCTGTAAACTTGGTGTTCTGTTGGCTCTAGGTGAGTAACAAGTTGGCTGCGCCACGCTGGTTAAAGGGCATAGGACACTTTAAGACCTTTAACTGAAATAGAGAATAAATTGAGAATTGAGGATTGTGAATATCTAGTGCTACTGCTGACTAGGTTACTCAGTTCTACTCAGTCCCCATACTGCTAGGCACTGGGATGCAGAAGTGAATAAAGCACTTGTTGTCCGCCTTCATAGAACTCGGTAGGGAAAACAGACATTAAACAAATAAACACAGAGAAATATGTAGCAGCCCATGCCTTCCGGAATTTACTGCCAAGAGAGTGGTAGCAGAAAAAATAAACCAGGCAAGTTCCAAGGATATTGGGAAAAGCTTGTCTGGAGGTATCCTTGCAGTGGAGAGAGCCGAGATGGATGCAGGAGGCTGGAAATGTGATCCAGGTAGAGAACCAATGTGTGCCAAACAAAGGGCGAGGAGTAGTTTGAAGCTTTGAAGAACTGGAAGTGGGCTGATTTGGCTGGAGAGTGGGGTGACTGTGGGCTATGGTGAGCCAAGTTCATTGCAAACAATGAGCAGTGAGGGCATAACCTGCTGCTCCAGTGGTCAGTCTGGTAGCAAGCATTTGGCTGAGACCCTGTGGTCTGAGTTACACCTTTGGTTGGGTGCAGAATAAGATTTGGGCCTCCCCCTAAGGAATTTCCAAGCCCCATGTGAAAAGAAAAATGTACTTCAAGGAGATGTGTTGTTTTCAATCTACGAAAGGATAAGCTGGTGTTGGCAGACTGGAAATATCACCAAAAGGTCTGACCATCATCTGCAGCTGTTCTACATTACTGAGGTACAAAGGTCTGGCCTTGAATGTCTTATTTTTTTCTCTCCCAATATTCTTGCTTTAAAATAGAGGGTAAAAGAACCCAACAACAACAAAAACAACAAAAAAACCCCAACTTAAAACAGTCTTGTTTACTTTATCCAAGATTAAAGAGCTTGCACTGACTTGGATGGTCTAAATGGATTTTTAAGTGCTTTATGGGCAAGTACTCCTAATTGCTAAAATGCTAGACTGAGCTTCCATGACTCTGTGCAGTGCTTGTGTTGTCTGGGTTTGCTTATTTACTCTCCTTGTTAGAGGTCAAAAGCTAAATCTCAGAATAGAAGATTTTAATTTCTGAAGCTGAGGATTGAAATAAATTCTCCAGAAATGTGTCACACTTAACTTTTCTTCCTTGAGTCAGTTAGTCTGAGGCCTGACAACATCTCCAAACCAACATTTGACCCATGAGAAACCAGTGCAGTGGTGAAGTGCAGGAGAGGGACATATCACAGTCTGTATGTTTGGAAATATGGAACCACGGCAGACAAGTGCAGGAATGGGGTCAACTAAAACCTCTAGCCTCTCCTGCTTCCTTTCGCCCATCTTGGAAGCAGCCTGGGATAGTGGACACCCAGTTTTGAGTCCCAATCCTAATGCTGGTGCTAAGGGACTATGTGATGGTGGGTGGGATGCTTTACCTCTTTGAGTCTCAGGTTCCTCACTTGCCTCAGTGCTCGTTTACCAAATCTAAATCATGGCTGTGAGAGCTCTTGGCAGTCCTGAAGCTCTCAGAGTCAACAGAGTTCTTATGAGATTTCCTTCCTGAGAGAAATAGGTCCCAGATGGCTGGTTCTGTTGGAAGCTGGAGTCACCCACCAGATGAGGCAGCCATTCACTCTGGCTGTCCAGGCAGTGATTCTTGAGCAATTTCACTGATGAATGACCCAGAGTTCATTGTTTTCTGGAGAATAGAGCCAAGACCTATTCTAGAAAGCTGTAGAGGACACAAAGGGAGCCAAAAGCCAAACTAAGAAGCAAGCATGGCTTTGTCAGGTAGAAGTCAGGGGTGTATGTATTGGGAGGAGGGGCAGTGCTTCCAGCCCTCCAGAGGGATTCAGTCTAGCAAGAAGGCAGACGGTGACTCTAATCACAATGTGGGGTGTGCTATAGGAGCAAGGTCAGCAGGAGACTCATTCCAAAAACCAGAATGAGCAGGGAGTTGCTGAGGATACAGTCTGAGCCAGGCTCAGATGAGTGAACCCAAGAGAATTTCAGAAGAGGGGTAGGGGATGCAGCCCTAAGCTGAGGCAGCTTCATGTCCAGGTGTACAGAGGTGCGCAGACAGATGTGTCTGGGGCAGCAAGTTCTGTGTGAACAAACTGTGAGTATTGCAGGTATGACCCAGAAGGAAGTGGGGATTGAATGACCTGTATTTTGTGTGTAGGCGCTGGTTGGACATTTTTCCATCATCAGGGTAACTCAACTCAGTAAAACTGACAGAACACATATTGTTATGGATCTCTTTGCATTTTTTTCATTTATTTAAAATGTGGCATGGGAAATGCCTTCAACCTTTGTGTTTAGATCAGGAGAAATCATGAATGTTGTCTTTAGTTAGGAGTTCAATTTTTGCCTTGGTTTTCTGACCCAGGGAAAGCAATCATTCTCACCATGGATTTTAGTCTTGGATAGCTACCACCTCTCTTAGCATTTTCATCTCTTCTCTTAACTCTGTGTTTTGAAAGCACTTGCCAAACAGGTCTTCCACATCATGGATGTGATTTTCGGCAGTGTGGGCTTATACGGCTGCATTGGGGATGGAGGAGCGAGCTGTGAAGGGACAGCAGGGCAGAAGTTCTGGAGAGCTTTTTCTTTTTTTGGCAAGTAGGAATACTGGGACTTGTACCAACTCCCACCCCAAAAGGCATTTCTGAACCTCACAAGACAATTTCTCAGGTTTACTCTCAACATCACTGATCTCATATTCCATAGTGCTTGATTGTGTCTTACTTTCCTATTCTTCTGTTTCCTTGGAGACTCCTTGAGTCTCCTCAGACCCCAAATCTGGCAGTGGGTTAATAATGACAACTCATAAACTAGTGGTTCTCAATCTTGACCACATACTATGTTTGCCTGCATTTACCATGGAAGTAATGTTCATCCTCAACCCAGACTCTGCTGGGGTGGGGCCTAGGCACTGGTATATTTTCAGCAATTATAGAGTATTGCTGGGATTAAGGAGAGACAGTGTACACGAAACACGGCCCCCTTCAGTCCCAGCCACCATCCCCACCAGCAGTATTTCACTTCAATGGAGTGTTTCATGATAGAGCCCTCTCTGTCTTCTCTACTGACACCAACACCACTCTTTCCACTTTTCCACTCAGCTGTTCTTGAGGAGTCTCCATCTCCTTAAGCAGAATATAATAAAGTGGGGACAAAAGTCTCTTAAATGACTGTATAGTCATTAAGGGGACCACATCTCACTTTCCTGAGCACTGTGTTTTTGATGAGAATCTCACAATGTTAGAAACACAAATATTTTTGTTTTATACAGCATTCTGTATTCACAAATGCTCCTCTTTTCTTACAAACTTGTTTGGTCGCACTTGAACAATTGTAGGTGTGTCACAGATTTCGTATCCATGCCAGTATCTGTGAGCAATCTGGAGAAGGTCATCATATTCATGTTCAATATCGACCATCACCCCTCACAGAGTGCTCTAGCTGAATATTCATGTTAGGAAGATGATTTTGCCAAAATTATTATGTCTAGTTCCCCAAAATCTTTGGGCTTATAAAAGTTTAGCCTTCTGCACTCTCCTTACTTTTCAGCTACATGATATCATTTTAATTTTTGTTTCCTTTCTATTAATTTCTAACTACTCATTTCAGAAAAGACTTACTGGCCACTAAATCATGCAGGGCACCATGGGGGATACCTAGCAGTATCAACAATATATCTGCTTTCAAAGATTTCCAGGTTTCTTTAGGAATATACACCCAAACACATAGAACACACAGGTACTACACTTACTTACCAGCAGGGTATGGTATGCCTTGTGCACCTGTCTCTCTCTATGCCATGTCACAAATGTGAGTTTTGGCTATGTGGCTATGGGAGCACCGCAGCTACGTGGTTAGTTTTCTGGGACTGTGGTCTCACTGCCACAGAGCCATTCGGGTAGACATTGGAAGAGTAGGTTAGAGGTAAGAGAATTGCAGCAGGGCATCCATCTTTAACACTTCTAATTAGGAAATGCTAATGTTTCTTTTCTTCTTCCTACTTATTAAGAATGTATGTCTGTATTCCAAAGATTCAATGTAGTCTATGCTAGAAGTCATTGAGCCATCTATTTCTTTTTACCTCAGTGGAGTGTTTGATGATAGAACCCTCCCTGCCCTCAAGAAGAGAGAAAATTATTTTTGTTTGCTAATGATCTGAGATGTGGTCTTAATAGCTCTTCAAGGTTTATTGTGGAAGTAACAGACAACCTTGCGCATGTGGAGAAGAAAGTGCAGAGGGTGAGCAAGAACAGAGCTTTAGACATGGGCTATGATGGTTGACAGTTGTCTCTGAAGGAAGAGACTTTGTTTAGGGTTCCTTAACAATCTCTTGCCAGCACATCTATCAGCTCTCCTGAGAGCCTATGCCTCTTAATGGTGGGCATAGAGTCTTGTGCATGCTAGGTGATTTGGAGGGTCTGCACCAATGGGATGAAGTTTCCTAGGCCTCGAGATGCAAGATGAATTTTGCCTACCTGCTTATACCAACAGAAATCAGGGAACAGACAGATGTTTCCCTACACAGTGGCAAACACCTGACATTTCCCTAGCTCCTTTCCTGTTGAGCCACTGAAATAACTCTTCATGGTCTTCCTCCTCCTGTGGGCCTTCAGCCTGACCTTGGATGGCTGCTTAAGGGATCTCACATGCAAGAGTGGCAAATACATAATGCCCAACCATAGAGGACTCTAGAACTTGAGGAAAGGACACCAAGTTGACCATCACAACAGGTGGTTCCTATTGAGTCAAACTAACTAAAGAGACAGAAAGAACTTAATTTTACCTAAAAAGTAGTAAACACTCTCAAAGAGATAAACATATAGAATATTAAAGGCCTGAAATAGAAAGACATAATGTCTTTAATATTTCTTTAAGATATGATTAAAATCTTCATAAAGAAACTAAATGCTAACCATGAGTTGTGGACTGAATCGTGTGCCCTCAGAATTCACATTTTGAAGCTCAGACCTCAATGTGACTATATTTGGAGATGGGCCTTTATGGAAGCGATTAAGTTTAAGTGAAGTCATAAAGATGAAACCCTAATCCAATAGGACTGGTGTCCTAAGAAGAGGTAGAGGCATCAGAGAGCTCTTTGTTGGCACACACAGAGAAGGAGCCATCCAAGGATACAGTGAGAGGGTGCCATCTACAAGCTGAGGAAAGAGGTGTCACCAGAAATCTACTCTGCTGGCACTTTAATCTTGAAATTCTAACCCCCAGAACAGTGAGAAAATAAATGTCAATTGCATAAGCCACGCAGCCTGTATTTTACTATGGCAGCCCATAATATATATACCACCATCCCTGAGAATTATCTTCAAAATCTTCATTTTGAAGATCCAAATGAAGAAATATCTTACCACACTGAGCAATAATACAAGGAAATAAAGTGATGGAGGAAAAATACATGAGGAGAGTAAATGTAGGCAACCTAACATTTACATAACTGGATATGTGAAGGGATGTGGAGGAAGAGTAATAATAATTAGAGAAATAATAGAAGAAAACTTCTCTGACATTACTTCTTCAAATTTTAAACACTTGCTGAATGAAAAGCAAAATTAAAAAAAATCCATGTCAAAACTAACATAAACAACAACAAAAATGAGCGCTAGAAGCCTAAATGTATCTAATCTAGGGACAAAGAATCTCATAAACTTCTTTAAAAAAGAAAGATAATCAGATTAGGAGCTGACTTCTAATCTGTAGCACTGGGAACCATAACTACATTTCTAGCTCACAAAGGAACCTCATTGAGAGAAAAGGACACTAATATAAAAGCTGGACACAGATTCAAGATAGCATTACTATTTCAGGGCAAAAGAAAAACATTTTGAAATACCCAAAGTCTCAGAGAGTATACTACCCAAGTAATTCATGACAGAAGAATGCAAATCAAGTGAGATCCAAGAATTGCAGAGGAAATAGAAGTGAGATTCTAACTTCTAATGCACTGAGTACAGTCTAAATGGATGGACTTCCAATCAAATTTGACCACATCTTTACTGTTTCTCTTTCCTATAACCCCATTCAAAGGATTATAAATGAATTTTATTTATTTATTTATTTATTTATTTATTTATTTATTTATTTATGATAGTCACAGAGAGAAAGAGAGAGAGAGAGGCAGAGACACGGGCAGAGGGAGAAGCAGGCTCCATGCACCGGGAGCCCGACATGGGATTCGATCCCAGGTCTCCAGGATCGCGCCCCTGGGCCAAAGGCAGGCGCCAAACCGCTGTGCCACCCAGGGATCCCCTATAAATGAATTTTAAAAAGGAAAAACCCCACAGGTCCAAAAGACAGTAGAAGAAATAGCAGCAGATGAGACAGCTCAGTAGATACTTGGAAATCAAAAAGTGGGTAGAACATGTAGAGCCAATTCCCTCCACAGAGTAGACTCAAAGGCATCAGGGGCAGCATTTGGAGCTGGAACCAGGTGGATTGGTTAAAGTCATCTGTGCCTCAGCTGTACTCTCCTCCATCCCAAGTGTCAGGAGGAAGCCCAGGAAATTGACTTGGAAAGACTTAGAATACAGAGGACACCGGAGACAGCCAAGGGTGGGAGGTAATAACTGAAGCTTAAGTAGAGGAATTAAGTGAAAGTTTGCATCCTGCACAGAAGGACCCTCCTCTCCCCTCGGACCCCACCCCCACCCACCACCCCCGCCCACAACCTTCCTCAGGAGGCTAGTGGTCAATCACCGGCTCCTTAGGAGAGACTGGAGTAATAATCTCTGATGAGGATAAATAGCTCCAGACTATATAGTCTCTTACCTCTAACCTACTCTTGCTCCAGGCCAAATAGATTGGCCTCACAATTCCATACTTCAAGTTGTATTACAAAGCTTTGGCAATCAAAACAGTATGGCATTGGCACAAAAGTAGACACATAGGTCAATGGAACAGAATAGAGAGCCCAGAAGTAAACCCAAAATTATATGATTAATTGATCTTTGACAAAGGAGGCAAGAATATGTAATGGGAAAAAGTCTCTTCAACAAATGGTGTTGGCAAAACTGGATAGCAATGTGCAAAAGAATGAAACTGGACCATTTTCTTACAACGTACAGAAAAATAAAATGGACTAAGGACCTAAATGTGAAACCATAAAAAAGCACAGGCAGTAATGTCTCTGATGTCTGCTGTAGCAATATTTTTCTAGATATGTCTCCTAAGGCAAGGGAAACAAAAGCAAAGATGAACTATTGGGACTACATCAAAATAAAAATCCTTTGCACAACAAAGGAAACAACCAAAAAAATCTAAAATACAACCTACCGAATGGGAGAAGATATTTTCAAATGACAATATCTGATAAAGGGTTAGTATCCAAAATATATAAAGAACTTATACAGCTCAACACCAAAAAAACACACAAATAATCCAATTAAAAAATCAGCAGATGGGGATCCCTGGGTGGCTCAACAATTTAGTGCCTGCCTTCCGCCCAGGGCTTGATCCTGGAGTCCCGGGATCAAGTCCCACATCAGGCTCCCTGAATGGAGCCTGCTTCTCCCTCTGCCTGTGTCTTTGCCTCTCTCTCTCTGTTTCTCATGAATAAATACATAAAATATTTTTAAAAAATCAGCAGAAGACATGGATAGACATTTCTCCAAAAAAGACATACAGATGGCCAACAGACACGTGAAAAGATGTTCAACATCACTGATCATCAGGAAAATGAAAATCAAAACCACAATGAGGTATCACCTCACACCTGCCAGAATGGCTAAAATCAAACACACACACACACACACACACACACACAAACAACAACAATAACAACAAAACACAAGTATTAGGTTGCAGAAGAAAGGGACCCTTGTGCACCATTGGTGGAAATGCAAACTAGTGCAGCCACTGTGGAAAACAGTATGAAGTTTCCTCAAAAAACTAAAAATGGACCTACTATATCATCCAGTAATGGCACTACTGGGCATTTACCCAAAGAATATGAAAACACTAATGCACAATGTGTATACACACACACACACACACACACACACACACACACACACACACACTGGAATGTTATTCATCCATAAAAAAGAATGAAAACTTGCCATTTGCAACAACATGGATCAATCTAGAGAGTATAATACTAAGTGAAATAAACCAGTCAGAAAAAGATAAATACCATATGATTTTACTCATATTTGGGATTTAAGAAACCAAACAGGGATGTCTGGGTGGCTCAGCGGTTAAGCGTCTGTCTGTGGCTCGGGGCATGATCCTGGAGTCCTGGGGTCGAGTCCCATATCGGGCTTCCTGCATGGAGCCTGCTTCTCCCTCTGCCTATGTCTCTGCCTTTCTCTCTCTTTCTCATGAATAAATAAAATCTTAAAAAAAAAGAAGAAGAAACCAAACAAAAGAACAAGGAGAAACAAAGAGACAACCCAGAAAACAGACTCTTAACTATAGAGAAGAAATTGATGTTTACCAAGGTGAGATGAGTGGGGGAGGGTAATATAGGTGATGGGAATTAAAAAGTACACTTATCATGACGAGCACTGAGTAATGTATAGAATTGCTGAATCACTATGTTGTATACCTGAAAATATGACACAGTATGTTAACTACATTAGAATAAAAGGAAAGAGGGGATACCTGGGTGGCTCAGCGGTTTGGCGCCTGCCTTTGGCCCAAGGTGCGATCCTGGAATCCCGGGCTCGAGTCCCGCGTTGGGCTCCCGTCATGGAGCCTGCTTCTCCCTCTGCCTGTGTCTCTGCCTCTCTCTCTCTTTATGTCTATCATGAATAAATAAATAAAATTTAAAAAAAAAGAAAGAGAGTTTTAAATACTTGTTTTAAATAATGTGATTTTTAAGTTGAAACATTTGAGACAACTTTAGATTCAATCAGAATTATAAATTTAATATTTTAGATATAAAAATTATTTATGTGTTCAGGAAAGCATTGTTTGTTCAGGAAAATTGAACATATGAATTGTATATGCATTTAAAAATATTTGAAAGTATCTAATGAATGATGCTTATAAATGGGCCCAAACATCATTCAAAAACTCCTTAGAGGTGATTTTTAAGATCTGTAAGATTTATAAATAGAATAATAACATTTGTAAATACAAGTCAAAAGTTTAAAAATGAGATTTCAGAAATTATAACTTTAATAAATTTAATATTAATTCTTAACAAAAGTGAAAACAAATCTCCAAATAATATTTTCTGTGAATAAAAGCCATTCTTAGGTGCCTGGATGGCTCAGTCAGTTGAGTGACTGACTCTTGATTTTAGCTCAGGTCATGATCTCAGCTTCGTGAGATAGAGCCTCAAGTCTGCCTTCATGTTCAGCACAGAGTCCGCTTGAGATTCTCTCTCTCCCTTTCTCTCTGCCCCTACCCACCCCCCATGCACTCTCTCTCTTTCTCTCAAATAAATAAATCTAAAAACAAGTCATTCTCAAGGACACTAGAAAACTAACAGCAACCTGCTAACGTTTGGCAGACTTTGTCAGAATTGTCAGGTTATTCAACTGATCTACAGGGAAGTTCTCCAGTTAACAATCCTGCACATGGACAATCAGACTTTTAGTGTCTTACTTCTAAGTGTAAAGTCAGCAAATGATCACTAGACACTACCAGTTGCTACCACTCATTCTCCCTTCTTTGATAAGAAGGTTCTGTTTGAGCAGCAATGTGCCTACACTCCCCTCCCTAGACTTCCCGCTATTAGAGTTGGTCATAAGGCACATGCTTAGTAAATGACATACAACAGCACATTTTCCTGCATAGGGCTTCTGGGAAAGCTCTTTGAAAGTACATATACTAAACTACTTCCACATTTTGCTTTTTAATCTTTCTTCTGTTCTATCTCTATCTGGAATGTGGGTGTGATAACTGGGGGTAAAGCAGACATCTTGCAGCCTAGTTGTGTGGAGCAGGCAGTTAGAAGGAGCCTGGATGCTTGATCATCTCTTGGAGAAGATGCAAATCTTTAAGATTGTCTTGTGTGAGACCCTACTTATTTAAATCACTATAGGTGGCTTTCTGTTGCTTTCAACCAAACCCAACTCTGACTCAATTTCCTACATGAAGAAAGGTACCGAATGAAATCAACAAATAAACAGCATTCTGGAGATCAAAGATAGTGCCAGGAATGGAGGAAAACTCCAAAATAATTCAAATAACTAGATCACCCCCAGAGGTTCATTCATTAACCAATATTTATAGAATGCCTTTTAAGCGCCTATTATAAAAAACTGGATAAAAGATCAAAGTGTTGCAGCTACAAAACAAGAATAGAACATTGTGAAAAGAGAGGATAAGAAAAATATAACAAAAAAAATAAGAGGCTAAAGGATCAATTTAAGACATTTAGCATCAAAATTATGAGTTCCAGAAAGAAAGAAAATGGTTGAACGTAAAATGTCAAAAGAATACTTCAATGAAATTTCCTAAACATGCTAATACACAAGTTTCCTTATTGAAAGGGTACATACACCAAAAGTGAAAAAAGATCCTACCCAAAGCAAAACATGAAATTTCAGAGCTCCTGAAATCTTCCAGAGAGAAACAAATACAGAGATATTAAAAGTCAGACTGGCATGGATCTTCTGAAGAGCACTGCTTGTGACAGGAGAACCACCTTCACAAATCTAAGAGGAAGTAACACACTGCCTAGGATTCTATTGCTAGTTAAAGTCTTATTCAGGTGTGAAGGAGAAAATTAAGGCATGGGCTGAAAAACATCCTGCAAACCACCCTTTCATAGGAAACATCTGATGGATGAACTCCAGCAAAATAAGGGAGTAAACCAAAGAAGAGGAAGAAGAAGTGTAGGGTCTAAGAAATGTGCTCCAATTGAGAAGAGTCTCTGGCTGAGGATTTTGTAGCAGGTCCAGGGAGCTGGATTGGAGAAGAACACAGGCTACAAAAGAGAGAGCCAAAGAGAATAAAGGGAACTATTGACACAAAGCTTATCTGATATGAAGGAGCACTCCAAAAAAAAATACTGCTTGCCATATGGTAGATCAGATGCCAAATGTGGATAAGATATAGGTACATGAAAACGAGACGACCATTAATTTCAGAAAAATGAAAAAAATTGTGCAGGGTAAAAATATAACTTCCTCTTTGCCACCACAACGAACATTATTGTTATAGCCATAATAAGGTAAACATTGACTTTTACCGAACAAACAAAAAACAATTTTGTAAACGTTTTTGGAAGGATGAGAACAGGGGAATGGGTTTTCATGGCATTATAACGAAATATTGACAGGATATTTTAATGGGATATTAATAGATAAGTTCTAAAAACTGATGAATAAGAAACTAGTGATATGAAAGTATTTAGAAACCTGCAGGCTAATATCGGGAAAAAGCAGTTCAGGATATCGGGAGCAGGATTGAGGAAGGGTTGGGGTGGGAGGGGTAATTCTTCTAAATCTTTTAGTATAATGGGATTGTGTAATGATTTGCAGGTACCACTTGCACTGTAAGCCCTCTATGCACTGCTTCAGATGGTCCCAACCTCACCTGTTACCTGAATCTCGGCTGCTGGGAGGGGTCCAACAGAGGACCTGGCCCGCTTCCTGCACATACTGCCTGACAGTAGCTGGCCTTGGGCCCATGCCTATGCTTCTTACTTCCTGCCCTTGGGCTTCTTTGTGAAGGCCCAGACAGGAGCCACCTCCCTTCTGATGTATGTTCAATCTGGAAATGGAATGGAGTTAATACCCCGAGTCACATCTTTGACTAACTGGTGGTGGAAGGCAGATCCTGAGCTGGTGGAGGCATGCTTCCCTCTTTCTTCCCACAGGGGGACAGTGCCGAGACATATTCATGTAGCCATCCAGGCTGTCCCCCAGATAGAACAACCAGTCACCTGCAGTAGTAAAGAAATATTCTAAAATTTCCTTCACCATGGGGGCTAAGCTGGTAAAATGTCTTGTGGGGACCTACTGGCCATTATTTAATTTCATGCAGCCCTGGAATATAGAGGACTAAATATAATATTTACCCACCATCAGAATAGAGAAGCACAGTAACAGCTGTAGATGAATGAGGCAAGAGTTAGAATAGGGAAAAAACAAAAAAACAAAAAACGACAACCCAAAATTGGCCAGGCCACATACTAGAAAAAAAAGTAGATAAATCAGGTCCAACAATTATAATGAATAAAAAATTTTTTAAAAAAGAATTAAATATAAATATCATTTAAGCCAATAATTATCAATGGGCTCAATTCTCACTTTAAAAAAATAGACCCTCGGGTTAAAAAAAACAAAATGAAATTTTCATCTACTTGCAGTTTCTAAGAGATATCTCTAAATACTAATGAGGAAATGTTGATTTTAACACTCAACACTATACCAGGAAAATATAAACCACTAAAAAATAAGAAAGATGGTATTTCAATGTAAGGATAATTCAAGGCCTGAACCCTTAAATGAAGAAAAGAATTATATTTTTCTCATTAAAGATACAATCCTTGAGGAAGATGAAAACAGCCACAGACCTTTGTGCAATGAAAAACATAGCAGCAAAATACATGAAACAAAAGTGCCTAGAAATATAAGGAGGAATTGACAAAATCACTGCGGTAGTAGGTTTGACTACATCTCTTTCTTTATTTGGTGGACCAAGAAGTATTTCAATATCATAACCAACAAGTTTATTTATTTATTTATTTTAAAGATAGATTTATTTATTTATTCATAAGAGACAGAGAGAGAGAGAGAGAGAGAGAGAGAGAGAGAGAGAGAGAGGCAGAGACACAGCAGATGGAGAAGCAGGCTTCCCGCAGGGAGCCTGATGTGGGACTAGATCCCAGATCCCAGGAGATCAGGTCCCAAGCGGAAGGCAGACGCTCAATCACTGAGCCACCCAGGCATCCCAACAAGTTCATTTAAATATCGTAACCAACAAGTTCATTCATAATGGCTCTATATGAGTGTTTTCTCTACCCTGGAAAGCATGTTTAAAAATCAACATTTACATCCTCTCCAACATTTGTTCTTTTTCGTCTTGTTAATTTTCCCCATTCTCACTGGTGTGAGGTGGTATCTCATTGTGAATGTGGAGAAGGGGAAACCCTTTTGCATTGTTGGTGGGAATGTGAACTGGTGCAGCCACTCTGGAAAACAGTGTGGAGTTTCCTCAAGAAGTTAAAAATAGAACTGCCCTACGACCCAGCAATTGCACTACTGGGTATTTACCCCAAAGATACAGATATAGAGAAACGCCGGGACACCTGCACCCCAATGTTTATGGCAGCGATGTCCACAGTAGCCAAATTGTGGAAGAAGCCATGATGACCTTCAACAGATGAATGGATCAAGAAGATGTGGTCTATATATACAATGGAATACTACTCAGCCATCAGAAGAGACGAATACCCACCATTTGCTTCAACGTGGATGGAACTGGAGGGTATTATGCTGAGTGAAATAAGTCAGTTGGAGAAGGACAATCATCATATGGTTTCACTCATATGTGGAATATAAGAAACAGTGAAAGGATTATAAGGGAAAGGAGAGAAACTGAGTGGGGAAAAATTAGAGAGGGTGACAAACCATGAGAGACTCCTAACTCTGGGAAACAAAGGGTTGTGGAAGGGGAGGTGGGTAGGGAGATGGGGTGACTGGATGATGGGCATTGAGGCTGCACTTGATGGGGTGAGCACTGGATGTTATACTATATGTTGGCAAATCAAACTTAAAAACAAACGTAAAAAAATAATAAAAATTTTAAAATTTAAAATTTAAAAATAAAACCTAAATAAAAAAAAATCAACATTTACTTGACCTCAAAGAAAATATTGTCTCCAATAAGGGATTTTACAGGTCTCATTTTGGATCCACACCCTACACCCCTCAAAGACAGGCCATTTTTGTCCTTCCCCTTCTGGCACTGAGTGGGTGCATGGATCAAGCCTCAGTGTGGTACTGATCAGGGGCAGAGGTGGGGGTGGAGCAAAATGAACTGGTGCTTCCAGTGCCTACCATGTGCTGACATGTCTGTGTGTCCCTAGCTTTTTCTGTATTTTCTCCTTCAATTCTGAGCACAGCACTATAGTGGCATTGACAGCCATTTTGGGAGTGATGGATGGTTATCATCACCATTCCCTGTTTGGATTACCAGATCCCTATCAACTGCAGCAAGCAAGGCCCCTGCCCTTCATTGGAAAGAGGAGCTGTACCCTGTGCCTCAGATTCGAGGTCCCTTTTCCATCTCTGGATGGCTCTTTTTCACCTCCATGGTAATATACGGACTGTCACACTGACCCACTTCCCAGCAGGGCTGTGAGATGTAAGGACTAATTACAAAGCTAATAAAATATTTACAGAGCCTATGGCACACTTTGGATGTGCAAGGGCTTACTTAATGAAAACATTGACAGTGCTGGATAAACACTGCATAGAGCCTAGTGCCACTCCGGAGAAGAGTAAACAACTTGCCAGGGTAATTTCAAGCTCTATTAGACACTTGCAGCAAATATCACTGTTATCCAAGAGGAGAGGAAATCTCTGCCACACAGGAAATCTTGACTGAAGGCCACAGCCCAGCCATGCAGAGCAATGTGGTTTGATTAAAATGAGCAATGACCTTTTGTGCAAACACTGGTATCTCTGGGCTTTTTCAGAATTCGGGAAGATAGAAGTGAGTTAGCTGTGTACAACTGTGGGCTCAAGCTCCAGAGCCTGGCCTGCTTTATAAAGAAACCCCTCTCCAGGAATCTGAAGCAAAGGCTTCTCTGGGCTGGCCAGGCCCCAGATAGGGAGGATGTCTTGGTGAAAAGTGTAGCAGCACTTTGGATTTTTGCAAGAGAACAGTAGAAAGAGGAAATAGCATGGCCCACTTAGGTAACAAAAAGAAAGCCAGCGTATCAGGGGCACAGACAGGAAGACCGAGCCCATGCCAGGAAGTTGGTGCCAGGGAATAAAGTTAAGAAAGCTGAAAGAACACCTGGGAGACAGTGGGATCTACCTTGGGCTGGGGAAACAAGGGTAGTGGCGATGGTGTTGCTAGAGTCCAGATGTGATCTGGACCCACCAGTAAGGTGCAATCACCACCAGAGACATGACTCAAAGCAGAGAAGGGAGAGGAGAAATCCTAGCATGCGTAGTTTGCATGGTGGGTACCTCTGGCACAGAGCAGAGCAGGGGAGGGCTCTGTGGGCCAAGGTCAGGTGCCCAGCACAGAGCAGAGTAGTGGAAGGTAGGGCCAAATAAGGTGGACTAAGCCAGATAGGATGCTAGACTCCCACTGAAGGACAATGGGAAATATTTGCTGGTTTTCAAACCAGGACTAACTTTCCCCCATCACACATACTGGCCAAATAGCAGATCAGAAGCAGAGCTCTGGCCTCCCAACCTCCAGTCTAGCTCATGAGTTGTTATCTGGTGAGTCCCATGCCTGCAGCACCCACTCTCTATGAGAACCAGTCTATGGGCCAAGGGATAGGATTCTGATCACTTAACACAAGTTATAAACTCCCAAGGCTGGTGGCCTCTGGGAGCAGGTGAGGGCTCTCTCTGAATTTGAACTCAAGCTTTTTACTGCTTCAAAGACCAGGGGCAACCTAGTTCTAAATGGTTAACCAAATTCTCATGCCATGTAGCCATGGAATTCCAGCTCCAGAAAGTCACTTTCACTTCCGCCACAAATTACTAAGCTCACAATAGGGTCAGTGAACAGGGCAATGTGTTTAAAACATCAGAGTATGTGAATCAGTCAGGTAACCCCAGGAAGCAATCTAGAAAGTTCCAGACAAACCCTCCTTTAGTTTTTCCTCAGTAAGAATGATGTTTAAAATTGTAAACTGTCTTATGAATCAAGTAAGGAGAGGTAAGTTCATGGAGTGTTAATTTAATGGCTCACTTGGGCTTTGACTAATTTTGTTCTGTGACAGCATGATAATTTTAGAAACTTCAAACTGGGAAGTGAAAAGTAATTCATTCCCATTTACTCTGTGTCAACAGAACTGAATTGCTAGGAAGGGAGTGTTTAGGCGGGTAGGGAGATGGGTGTTCGAAAACTTACAGAGTATCAGAGATAATTTACAGAAGCTTTCTGATTTGTTGGTAGCAGAACTGGAGCCCAGAATCTAGGACTCTGGCCAGAGGTTGTGCCTGGGACATGGGGAGGCCTATTTGGTTAATAGTGCCCTCCCTCTATCCTCACATTCTATTCCGAAGCTCCTTTTATTTCCAAAGAGCTTAACAAGTATATTTCTTCCTGCAGAACCCCCATCATGGACGCAACACTTACTTTTGTTTCTGGAGCTCCAGGAATTTTGAGACTGACTCTTAGCCAGGAGAGGCTTGCATGACTCAATTATTTTATCTGAGGGTAAAACAAGGGAATGCATGTCCCGGTGCCTAGCACAGGGTCTGGCGCACAGGAGGAGCTCAACGATGCACTCTTCTTTCATGGTGATGTTGTTCATCAGCCATTGTGCTGGATAGTCTCCATTTCTTCTTCCCAGCAGGTAGACCCTAATGAACTATAGCAGGGATCCCTGTTATCCCTGTTTTCTGTTTGGTTTGGCCATGAGAAGCACTGGCAGATGCAGGGGCAGAAGAAGGTCCCTAGCCCTGGAACAAAAAGTAGATGTGATCCAACCCTGCTGTGTGACAGTTTTCAGGCCAACTCTTAGAGCTATTACAAATTATCCTCATGATCACAATTCCTGCAGATAAACAGGATTTTACCAGTGAGTATCTGAAACTCTTGCCCAGACTCCCCACCCCATCCAACTAAAGCAGCCATTTCTGTGGGTGCTTAGAAACAGATCTACTGAATTACACCAGAACAAACCAATAAATCAGGGACCTTCAGAAAGTTGAATCTTACCCTTGGCTATTTTCCTCTGCTTGCTAGAATAAGCACCAGAAACTTCGAGTCAGGTTGACAATCTTCAGTCTGATAAGCTTGATCAGTCTAGGGCCCTTTTGTAACAGCGGCTGTTTGTGATGTTCTAGACTTTCTTTTCAGAAGAATGTTGTATTAGTTAGGATGCTCCAGAGAAACAGAACCAATGGAATATATATGTGAGGTGGGAGGGAGGGATAGAGAGGAGAGATTTATTTTAAGGAATTGTCTCATGCGATTATGGGAGCTGGCACATTCAAAGTTTGTAGGACACACTGTCAGGCTGGAAATTCAGGCAAGAGTTAATGTTGCAGCCTTGAATACAAAGCCTGGAAACAGGCAACATTTCTACATTGTGCAGTCTTTTTTTTTTTTTTTTTAAGATTTTATTTATTTATTCATGAGAAGCCCAGAGAGAGAGGCAGAGACATAGGCAGAGGGAGAAGTAGGCTCCCTGTGGGGATCCTGATGTGGGACTCAACCCCAGGACTCTGGGATCACACCCTGAGCTGAAGGCAGCTGCTCAACTACTGAGCCACCCAGGTGTCCTTATATTGTGCAGTCTTGAGGGGAATGCCTTCTTTTCTCAGGGACCTCAGTCTTCACTCATAAGTCCTTCAACTAACTAGACAAAGCCCACCCACATTATGGAGGACAATGTGTTTTCCTCAATGTCTACTGATGTAGGGCTCCTGGGTGGCTCAGTTGGTTAAGCATCTGACTCTTGATTTTGGCTCAGGTCGTGATCTCAAGGTCATGAGATTGAGCCCTGCACTGGGCTCTGTGCTTAGCAGGAGTCTGCTTGAGATTCTCTTCCTCTGCCCACCCTCCCCACTCTCTTTCTCTAAAAATAAATCTTTTTTTTTAAAGTCTACTGATTTAAATATTAATCTTTACTCAAAATCAAATGATTGTCAATGTCACTCACATCTAAAAAATACTTTCAAAGCAATGTCTAGACTGATGTTTGACCAAACAACTAGGCACCATAGCCTAGCCAAGCTAATACATAATATGAACCATATTATTTGACACAGATCTCCCCAAATAGGTGTTAATTCCAACAGATATGTCCTCTTTACAGAAAATAGTCATTCTGAAGAGAGATGACAGAAGGAGATATACACGAGAGCATAAGAAAGAGCAAGGTGTACATCCTAGCATGATCTGGGTCTTAGTGCCCCATTTTGTTTTCTATTAATTGAAGTCAGAGTTCATTGGAATTCAGGGGATGAGTTTCTTACATGCTACAATTGGTAGTACCTCTTTTTTTAAAAAAAAATTTATTTATTTATTTATTTATTTATTTATTTATTTATTTATTTATGATAGACAGAGAGAGAGAGAGGCAGAGACACAACACAGGAGGAGGGAGAAGCAGGCTCCATGCTGGGAGCCTGATGTGGGACTCAATCCCGGGACTCCAGGATCGCGCCCTGGGCCAAAGGCAGGCGCTAAACCGCTGAGCCACCCAGAGATCCCGGTAGTACCTCTTAAGCCCTAGAGTTGCCTCCAATTTTATCCTTGCTCCACACACCCCCTCCCCACGGAGGAACAGCACACCAGCTAGGCTGTGTTCTCTAAGTGAGGTCACTGTGCCTTAAAAGGTGAAGAACATAGGTGGCGTTTCTTCTCTCACAACCATGACAAAAAACAGGGACCCTTTTCCCATGCATATATACATCATAACGTTAAGTAAATCACGTGTTTTCTTTCCTGAGTTATCTTTAACTTTTCTACTTAGAACCAACATATGCAAAATCATTCAGGTTGGCCCACTATATTCATCTAGGATCTAAACAAACCAAGACTATCTTTTCTGACATTTTTAATAAAGCAGTAAGGCTCTAAATAAAGTCCCATCATGTAGGCCAACCAAGAGTACCCAGGTGCATTAAATCTGGGGCTCACGTATATTATTATATTTTATTTTTTATTTCTTGGTCCTTCAGTCAATGCTCTTTTGTATGTAATTCATATTATTTTACAGATTCATATTCACTTTTCAATTAAAATGAAGGCCTTGCTTCAAAAATGTTAACAAAAGCAGATAGTAGATATTTATACATTGATTCTAATTTGAATAGATTATAGTAGTTTTTGCTTTATAAGATAATATCACAGTGTATAACATTAAAATTTGAAGTATTCAATTATGTTATTGTCAAATGCCATCATTTTTTAATGACAAGCTTCCCTGCATTTTCTTACATTCTATAATTATATGTAAACAGATAACCTGCATTCAAATTAAAAATCTTAACTCTTTGCTGATCACTAACCTATAAAGTGATGGCGGTTGCTCTTTATGAAACAGCAATAGTAATCTCCTCAAACCAGAAATTTTGTTGTTTTTAAACAAAATTCATATTAAAATGTAATATAAGTACAGAGAAGTACACATATCCTGTGTGTAACTTGATGGATGTTGGTTTTTATTTTAGTATTTAATTTTAAGTGATTTCAGGGTTGCAAATTATTCTAGTGCATCTTTCTAAAGCACCTTAGAGTTAGACCATATTTTGCTTATTCAAAAATATAGGATGATGTGTATCGAAAAATTGCTTTACCATATATTACCTGTGTGTCTTAACTTTTACTGGCTGGGAATTAGAAAATTCTAGAGGACACCTGCTGGCTGCCTAGGATCACTCACCCTGGACTGTTATGCATCTGAGAAGTGACCTTTTATTGTGTTTCAACTGTTACATGTTTTTTGTTCCGTTGGTTACAGCAGTTAGCATTATTGTAATATATAGGTCATGCCACAGAGTTTTGATTTTCTTCTCAAAATTTTATTTCGAATTCTATTTTGCTCTAACGTGTAGTGGAAAGTTGCCAAAGGATTTTAAGCAGGAAGATGACATGACCCTATTTTCACCGTAAAATGATTACTCTGCCTCAACAAATTGGGAGGTCTAAAATTCTGTAGTAAACAAGGCAAGATATGATGATGGCTAAGATTAGTGGTTGCAGTCAAGAAAGAGGAATTTGGGTGTGTGGGATTACCAGGACTCCATGATGGTGGGTGGGAGAGAGAGAGAGATGTTGAACGTATGTTATGACTGGAGCATATGGATGCTCTGATGGTGAACTCTGGGAAGAATCCTGGCTGGGGTAGGAACAGGGAAGGTCAGAGCGAGTAGTGCAGAAGCAGGGGTACATCTGTGGCACACCATCTTTGACCCTCTTGGTCTTCACTGTGGAGCTAATCTTTATGGGATCCTGCAGTCACATTACCAGATGAAGCCTTTGGTTTGCATGGCATGGGGATCTTTCCATCCTAAGTAGCCAACATATCACATTATTTACTCAACCAGGCACTGGGCTGGGGGCACAGTCCTGCTCTTGAGGAACTCAGAGTCCTCACATTCTCAGTCTTTAATTATTTATGCAAATCTTTCACATGGAATTAATAGCCAGAAATAGGTGGCCAAAGAAACTGACAGTAATGAAAATATTGGTTCTGATATGGAGAGAGTGGTGTGAGGGACAAGCGTGGAAAGAGAGCAGATCTGAAAGCAGTGAGGGCAAGAAAGGATAGTTTCCTCTAGAAATCTATAGGGCTTCCACCTATGCAACTTTACAGGATGCTTATAATATAAGAGGGAAAAATCAAGGCCCAGATGCACATAGAACCCTCTCCCCAAATATTACAACTAGAACAGTTTTGACTCAAGGTCCATTCACTTATCACTGCACACCACCATGATGCTTTCCTGGAATGGAAGAAGGGCTGTTTACAAGTGGTCAGAGAAAAATGGTAGAATGTGGGGATTAGAAGAGGCTGCACCTCAGGGGCATAGAGTGACACCTCTTCACCTGAACAGTTGCTCAAAGCTGCTTGGCTGTCTACATTGTCCCAATGGCTCAACTTATTTGTTGGGTTCCCAGGATTGAGCAAGAAGGTCACTGCAGGCTGTGGAGCCTGATGGCTAAATTCTGTCTCCAAGTCAGAGAGGAGAGTGTTGGGCTGAAAACAAGGACGTGCTGACAAGGTCAGAAGATGGACAGGCAACAAACGAGTGGTGTGTGGGAATACAACTGGTTCCCAGACCGCAGGGCCTGAGTGGATGTATTATTAGAGCCTGTTTAGATCCAGTCAGAAGCAATGTCATTTCATCAGAGCCATGAGAGCTTAGAAAGGTAATCTTGGACGTAAGTCAATTGGAGAAGGACAAACATTATATGTTCTCATTCATTTGGGGAATATAAATAATAGTGAAAGGGAATATAAGGGAAGGGAGAAGAAATGTGGGGAAATATCAGAAAGGGAGACAGAACATAAAGACTCCTAACTCTGGGAAATGAACTAGGGGGTGGTGGAAGGGGAGGAGGGCGGGGGGTGGGGGTGAATGGGTGACGGGCACTGAGGGGGGCACTTGACGGGATGAGCACTGGGTGTTATTCTGTATGTTGGTAAATTGAACACCAATAAAAAATAAATTTATTATCAAAAATAAATTTAAAAAAATTAAAAATGGAAAAAAAAGAAAGGTAATCTTGGAATGTCTGTGTTTATGTGTGTACATGTGTGTGTTTGTGTGTATGTGTGCCCATGATCACATGTGCATGCTCATATACATACACATATACATGCTCAGGGCATATTCCATGCTGATGTGCAATTGGGGATGGGTAGAATGAAAACAAGATTATTGGAAAGAGAAAGTAGACTTACCACTGAGAGAGCTAGCCTGGGAAAGCACTTGTTTCTGCCCCAGCTGGCTCTGTCTACTTCACTAAGTCTTTCTGTTTTGTTCCCAAGATTCATCACATGCAGTTCTTTCTTACACTAGTCTTACGACTAAGGAGGTATATTGAAAACTTGGGGCTGCTTCCAGCTTTCCCCAAGATAGAAAGGGCCCCTTAAGCCTTTGCTAGAAGGAATCAGTGGCAAAAACAGATACTGTGCTAATATCAAACACTTGGATTCTCTCTGTGAAAGGTGATCTGTTAAGTACAAAAAGGCTTTAATGGTTCCACTTTCTGTAAGAGTTTTCATGAACATATGCTTATAAATCAGGAAAGCTCTGCTTATATATTCAGTGCTTTGATTTTCAAACTGGAGAAGGGGGTGTCTCAACCCATAATGAATTCCTTAAAGATTATATGTAATTTAACAACCAAGTGCTATAATGTGCCAACCACTTAAAAAAATATTCTTTTATCCCTCTAACAACCCTACCAGTAGGAACTATTATCATTAGATGAGGCTACTGAGGCTCAGTGAGATCAGATAACTTGCCCAAGGTCACACAATGGGATGTGGCTCAGGCAGGACCAGGATTTGAATCCAGGCTACTGGGTTCCAGGGGCCTTGCTCCTAACTGCACCTCTCCTTCCAGGGGCAGTTTCCTGCACTAAATGGGGACCTCAAAACCGAAGTTGTTTCCCATTTCTCTTCATTCCTCTAGCCAGGGGGCACAGAGGCTGTTTGGCATGTAAAGGAAGCCCACTGAGGCTTATTACCTGTTTGTCGTTGGGCCTGAGAAGGCCTGCCAAAGTGATTTGACCCTTTGCCTTGTCCTTTACATCATTGTCTGGGATTCTGCATATAGCAACCATGCCCATTCCTCCTCATCCCCATGATGGCTTTTCTTCCATAATCTAGTCCCTTCTACATAAGCTCCCCTGGCATACCAAGTCTTGGTTCATGACCATGGGCATCTGTCACTTCTGTGCAGGGCCAACAGGAAATGTGCCACATCACTGAAGAGTAAACAATTCTGAGTCTCAGCCACATTGTATCTGGGCTGGGCACCAAAGCAGGCTACTATGATCTTTTGTCACCTCCACAATAAAACTCCCTCTAGTTCCAACAATAATTTATTAAGTGAGCCCTCTGCTGGGTCTACTGTGTTCCTTTTGTTTGGGGGACACAACAGGTAAAATCTACTGGTGAGGCAGAATGTCAGATTGGACTTAAAGATTTGGACAGAGACACCTCCCTGAAAGGGAAGAAATATTCCTTTTTTTGCGGGGCCGGGGTGGGGGAGGAATATTCCATGCTGTTTGGGTTTCCTCCGGAATATAGGCCTGAGGCCTAATCTAAACAAGAAAAATAGATCAGACTTTTCCATTTCACTAATAAACTTGGAAGAGAAGAGAATTTCATCATCAGGTCCTAACCACATTTTCAAAATGGCAGATCTTTTATCTGACTATAAGATAGAAGAGGGTAAGTGACATTTATTGACCTCCTATTTTGTGCCAGACTTTTGCCTATCTTCCTTTGAAAGTCACAATAACTTTACAAAGTGATTGTTTCAAGGCACAGTTAGGGAGGAGACTGACATTCAAAGTTTATGTGACTTGTCCAAAATCACATGTTTAGTTGGTCACAGAATCTGAATTTGCACCCAGATGTCTGTGATCCTAAACCTTATGGTGTTCACACGACTCAGAACTACCACAGGCCTTTATTGGGCCACTTAAAAAGAGTGATTTTTCTAGATTACTGCAATAGATGTCTCTAACCTTTAAAAACAGCACAAGCTTATAAAGAAAATCTAATATTCTGGACACTTCACATCTGTTCCAAGATTTATATGATAAATAGCATAGTAGTATTTTGTTTTTTGAAATATCATATTTTTGAAAAGCTATCCTGACCTAACTTAACAAAAATAATCTGTACCAAGTAAAGGTGAAGAAAGGTAAATGTTCAAACAGTTCCATCCCATGTTTCAGAATCTTTCTTTCTGATCAAAGCTAACAAGCAATGTAGTCAAACAAGGAGATGAAGTTAACTATTAACTTTGGGGTGAAAAGTCAATGTACATTCTTTGTAGTACCCTGCCCACACTCCAGCAAATATTAACATATATGGGCAAGAACACTTTCCTGTGACTATACAAGGGTGTTGTATACATTTGAGAAACACCTGCAGTGAAGGTGTTGTCCAGGGCTAGGTCCTTCTGTTATAGAGGCCTGGAAAAGTAACCTGCTTAAGGTCACTTGGCCAGTTACAACTAGGAGCACAGAGGAGAGTGGTTCCTGGCATTCCCATCCTTGTGTGATGGTTGGATAGTTGCACATCCTAATTGGACAGAATTGCAGTATACGAAATGATTGCTTCCACTAATAAAAGAGTGATGAGCTCATCATCCTCTTAGATCTAACACCATACCTGAAATGAAAACCAAATCTCACAGACCCCTCTGACCTTTTGCCTCCAGTGGTATGGTCTGGGGGCCAATAGGT